>NC_083352.1:80136050-80338550 GCF_030254825.1 Meriones unguiculatus | reverse complement strand
GAAAGCTCACCAAGCCCATCCCTTTCTGAGGATCAGTTAGCAGTTGAGAGAGAGGAAGAGATGTTTCCTTCAGTGGTATAGCTAGTTACCGTAAGATGCCCATGTTCCTGTGAGCAACCCTAATTACATTCACTGGCTCACCAAGCTAGATTTGGGTGTAGCTGTTTCTTTGATTTGTCATTAGTGTCCTGTCTGGGAAAGTGAGGAGACTTTCTTTTGTCTCCTCAGGAAAAGTTCACATGACAATCTGCATAACTGAAACACCACACGGGCTTCTGTTATTCCAACTGGGGACTGACAAAGGTCTAGTTTGCAATCTCATGGGATAAGCCAACTTTAATAATCTGCTTCTGTTATCCCACACATCTGAGAGCTGCTATGAATGACACAGGGCGCTTGCATGCAGGTTACATCACCCCGTGCCTACGACTGCATCAGCAGGTAAGCAAGGAGGTAACGACAAAGGAAACTTCAGAGATGCATGCCCCACACAGCTGGTGGAGGACAGAAAGAGGGCTAGAGTGTAGGAATCACCCCAATTTCATCTTGAAAATGGAGGCATTTTAGGAAGCAGGTGAGAGAGATATAAAAAGGCCAGAAGAAAGGCCATGAGGGGGTCCACGCTGGTTTTACTGCAGGCTGCAAATTTTAGTGAGTAGGCCTCTCAAAGGACCTTATCTATTGCAGATGAGCACACTGGAGAAGAAACAGGCTTACTCTGTGGGAATATGCAGCCACATAGCAGTAGCCACATCAAGTTCCCCAAATAAGAGTTCTGCTCCCGAAATGATGAGGCTCAGGTATACTGGGAGACCCAGCAGGCACCCAAGAAGGCAGGCTAGAGTGACTCCTAGTTAAACTCAGTCCTAACTAGGGAGGAGAAGAGACACCACAGTGGATAAGAACACTTGCCATGCTAGAATGAGGACCTGAGTTTAGATGCCAGCACTCCTATTGAAAAAAAAAAAAAAGTAGGTGTGGCTGTATCCACATGTAACAGAGTTATAGCACGGAGAGACAGGAAGAGCCCTGGGGCTTGCTGGCTGCTGACTTAGCTCCAAGATCAGTGACAGATTGAGGATTTAAGGGAATAAGGTGACAAGAGATAAAGATATCTAATACCCCCTCAAACACTTGTATATAGGTGTGCATACCTACTTACACACACACACACACACACACACACGCCAACTAGAACTCATGACTTGAGCCTGCCCACCCCCTACATCAAAGCTAAGCTTCTCATCTTTCCCCAGGAGCCATCTTTCTCTTCTGCAGTCTAATCCACAGACAGCAATGGGATTGTGGTAGGCACCAGCCCCACTCCGTGTATATCAGGCAACATATTTTGCTGCCATTCTCCTGAGAACCCCCATCTCTCTTTCCTCGTAAGTGAGCAGAATGCTCTCTCTATTCCTTACCTCTGTGAGGCTCGTAATTATCTCCCCCACTGCTACGCCTCCCTCCTGACACTGCCTGCTAGAAGGGTTGTCAGATTCATGCAAGCTTAATATGTCTGACATCTAGCTTGTGACTAACTTACAAATGCATCTTGCTTCCCGATTTTCATGTATACAGGGTTGCCCTGGATCTGTACCCTAGGCTGCCCACATGGAAAATTCCCAATTCTGTCAGGCTCTGAGGAGGAGGTCACTAATTGTGTGTTCATTGCTATGTGAGCTTTGCTGGTGCTTTGATTTAAATGTCTTTCCTTATTCAGTCTTTGCAAAAACATCACAAAGAATGCAATGTCTCTAGACCTGTTTCCACACGATAGGGGCAACAGGGGTAGAAAATAGTGGGTGCTAGGAAAAGTAGAAGTAATGGAAGCTGAAAGCCCTCTCTAAGCTCAGAGAATTCTTCTGCTTCTTTTTGATCTGCATTATGTGTGTGTGCGCGCGCCTGTGTGTGTGTGTGCGCGCGCGCCTGTGCGTGTGTGTACATGCAAATATGTGCACATGCATTTGGAGGCCAGAGGAAGACCTCAGGTATCATTCCTACTTATTTATTTATTTAGTTTTACTGTGGCAGGATGCATGCATGTGCCTGTGCTTGTGCCAGGTGTGAGGAGGCCAAAGGAAAACTTTGTGGAGTTAGTTATCTTCTTCCACTTTTGTGTGGGTTCTAGGAATCGAACTCAGGTCATCAGATTTGTGGAATATGCACCTTTATGCACCAAGACATCTTTCTAGCCCCACATTCTTTTTTAAGGCCCCTAACTAGCCCAGAGCTTGCCAATCAGACTAGGCTAGCTCACCACCGGACCTCAGGAATCCTGTTTCAACTTGTGGCATCACATCCAGATTTTTCCTTGTGTTCTAGAGCCTCGACACTCAAGTCTTGCATCTGTGAGGTAAAAATGCTATCCACTAAGCCATCTCCACAAGATTTTTCATACAGTTGCTGATTCCCCAAGATGTTCCACCAAGGTCCTTCTCCAGGCTGGTTAGCTATTAGAACAGCTCCTGGGCTATAATCTAGACTTCCTCTCCCTGCTTCAGTGTGTGTTTGTTGAACACCTGTGTTAGGACAGAGAAATGAAAAAGACACCTCTAGTGTCCTGTCCTGGTGACTGACATATGCAGGTTTTGTGAGAGTCGACTGCACAGTGTGGCAAAGCTTTGAGCACTGAAGGCATTATATAAGCCATAGTGTGTGTGTGTGTCTGCATCTGCGTGTGTCTGTGTACTAGGAGGCTGAACCTAAGGCCTCTGCTTGTCTACTAAGCTCATGCTAAGTAAGTGCTATCTATGTAAGTGGGCACTAGTCTGTGGGCTGGAGTCCTGAGCTGACCATTCTCTCTCTGCTTCTTGACTGTAGATGTGGTATGAACAGCTATCTCATGCTCCTGCCATGATGGCTCCCTTTGAGAATTGTACCCTTGAACTGTAAGCCAGCATCAACTATTTTCCTTATTTATATTTGATTTTTTCCTTATTTTAATTTTTAAAATTTTTGTTTTTTACAATTTATTCATTTTATATCCCAATTGTAGGCCCTTCCCTCAACCCCTCATGGTCTCACTTCTCCCCTCTCCCCTTCCCCTAGTCCACTGAAAGGGAAAGTCATCCTTCCCTGCCATCAGATCCTACTTATCAAGTCTCATCAGGACTGCCTGGATCCTTTTCCTCTGTGGCCTGGAAAGGCTGCATCACCAGAGAGAAATGATCAAAGCAAAGGCAACTGAATTCATGTCAGAGGCTGAGCTGCCTATTGGCTACATCTGAGCAGGGGGTCTAGGTCCTCTCCATGCACAGTCCTTGGTTGGTATATCAGTCTCTGCAGGACCCCTTGGGTACAGATTGTTTTGTCTTCGTTGGTCTCCTTGTGGAGCTCCTGTCCCTCTGGGTCCTTCTATCTCCCACTTCTTCCATAAGACTCCCTGTGTTCTGCCCAAAGTTTGACTGTGAGTCTTACCATTTGCTTCGATCCCCTGCTGGGTGGAGCCTTTCAGAAGACCTCGATGGTAGACTCCCATTCTGTTCCCTCTCTTATAGGACTATATAAGTGAGTATATACCATGTGTGTCTTTCTGCTCCTGGGATACCTCACTCAGGATGATCTTTTCTAGATCCCACCATTTGCCTGCAAATTTCATGATTTCCTTGTTTTTAATTGCTGAGCCATCATGTAAAAGTACCATAATATCTGTATCCATTCCTCAACTGAGGGACATGTGGGTTGTTTCCAGGTTCTGGCTATTATGAATTACTACAAACACGGTTGATAAATGTCCTTGTTGTGTTCCCTCTCTTCCACTGCTTCTGGTGTCTATCCTGTTTGCCATTCTGAATAAGATTTAAGCATTCTCCCTAGGCAGAATCAACTTTTGCTTCTTTAAGTTGCTTTTGTCAGTATTTTGTCACAGCTATCAGAAAAGTACCCCAATTGTAAGTCAAGGAGCCTTTGTCAAGAGTTGCCATTTCATGTTTTGTCAAAATGATGCTGCTCACAGTCCATGAAAATAAACATCTCTTTCAGTACAAAGTCAATGCCTCCAAACAGAGAATCCTACCCAGCTTGGGATATGACTCCTGTGTACAGTAACAGCCTTCTTACACCCTTCTAAGACAACAGAGGCAAAGACAGCGTCCTGCATGGGGAGGTAGGAGAGGAGAAATATGGATGCATGGATGTTTCTAGTGACATTTACTTTGAATTTTTTTTCAAAACAAGAGATAAGCCAACTATAATGCTTTTGTTTTCAGGCAAAAAGTATTCCAAATTCCTTGTTATATAAAAATAATAATTACTAGAGGGGGCTAGGGACATGGCTAGTTGGCAGTTTTTGCGCATCACACATGGAGCCTAAGGCTCCATCCATGGTCCCTCATAAGGTGAATGTGGTAGCGCACACCTGTCATCCTAGTACTAGGAAGGCAGAGGCAAGACGGACGATACAGAGTTCAAGGTCATCCTAGGCTACACAATACAGTGAAAGCCAGCTGGGATACACCAGACATCTCAACAGCAACAAAAATGGTAACAAACAAAGCCGCTAACTGAAAGATCCCTTAAGACAGAGCTGCCAAGGTAAAAAAGTGGAGCTCGCAAGATAACCAAGTAATTTAAAGGCTCTCCCTACCTATGCTCCATCCAAGGGGAATTGGGAGATAGTTTAAGGGCCCCTTCTCCACCCACCAGGTCATTCCAGTCCATACTTCATTAGAATAATGTCTGAAGAATAACACATGTCCCTGGCTTTTAAATCCCGGCCTAATGTTGTTGCTCAGAGCCAAGTTGAAGGCAACTGTGATTTAGCAGTTGTGTTTTTCTTCAGTTAGGCTTTCCTCACCCATTAAAAGCTGATCAAGATGAAAGGGCTCTGTGTATAAACATTGATTACTTCCTCTAATCAATAAGACTCTATATATCTTTCATACAAACGTAGAGCTGCAGACATGTGCCAAAGTGCATGCAGTGCTGGACAAACTTTGGGGATTTTCTGAATATAAATGTCCACAGCCTGATAAGTCTCCGTCTGAAATGATAACTTATATTCTCTCTGTACATGCTATTTGTGTGCCAGTGTGTACACAGTGGCCTTTAGAGAGAGTCTTTCATTGGCCTTGGAGCTCACTGATGGATACCAAGTCCATGTGAGCTATCTGTCCCTGCTTCTCACAGTCCTTCAGCAAACAGAGTTAACTGGTAACTAGTTAACTAGGCAGGGTCATGTCTACCATTTCAGTTGGGCACTGGGGATTTGAACTCAGGTCTTCAGGCTTGGACAATAAGCATTCGTACCTACTGAATCATGTCCCTATTCCATAAGAACCTACATTCTCATCCATGTTCACATGCTCATTTTGCTACATGGGGGGAGGGGCGCCTATTCATACGTTCTTGTCGGGATCAAAGGACATCCTTGGCTGTTGTTCTTTAGGAGGCTGTCATTTTCTATTTATTTTTATTTTTTTACATTTATTTATGTATTTATTTTAGTGTAAGTCTGTGTGTATATAACACAATGTGTGTATGGAGGTTAGAGGGCAATTGCAGGAGTCTGTCTCTCCTTCCATCCCACGAGGCCCAGGGATTAAACTCATATCATCAGGTTTCACGGCACATTTACCCAGTAAGACATCTCACATCCTCTCCCTTACTCCATCTTGTGGGTTTTGTTTTGTTTTTGTTTTTAATACATGGATTCTCAGTGTACTCAGGCTAGGATGGCTAACAGAAGCCTAGGGATCTTTCTGTCTCAGCATGTTACCAGCACATTCTACCATATCAGGGTTTTTTGTTTGTTTGTTTTAACATGGGTTTTAGGAGTCAAACACAGGTCCTTATACACAGAGAGTATACACTTTACTGATGGAGCCATGTTCCCTGCCCTGACACTCTTACTAAACCAACTATGAATCATAATTCAGACTTACAAGGGTGACAGGGTCACTGAGTATAGGACTATGCCCAACATTTTATATGGATATTAGAGATCTGAACTCAGGATCTCAGGCTTGAACAATATAGAATTACAGGCATAAATATAATTTACCAGGTAACTATGGGTAACATCCTCTTCCTAGCTCATCTGCACATAGGCTAACATACTCACATACACCAAAGGTCAATCTAACATTGGAGTGTTACTGAGGAAGTCAGGAATGAGTACATACATCCTGATATATGGTTATACTCAGTGATGATTTTTTCCAATATGCAGACATTTTCTCTGGTGTGTCCATCATAATACAAAAGCAACACCATTAGGTAATTTGGCCATTAGCCAAGAAAAAAACCTCCAGGGCAGTGCTGTTTTAAAATCTGTTCTTTTGAGAGACGTGTATAGACATGGCCAGAAACAGCTTGGATGGTTTTCTAATGCTTCACTTTGCTATCAGCACTTTTTTTTTTTTTTTTTTCCCTTTAAAGCACCACTTGGGATCAGAGGATAATTCACCTTTGTCTGAGGAACTGCTAATTCTGCCTCCTGTGAACTTTTTAAGACTATTTTATTTTTAAAAACTGTGTGTCTGTGTCTGGGCATATGGGTACCCACAGAGACTGGAAATACTGGATCAGCTGGAGTTTAGGTGGTTCTGAGTGTTTTAATGTGGGTACTGGGAGTCAAATGTGGGTCCTCTGGAAGTGGAAATTGTGCTCTGAACCACTGAGCCCTCCTCCACCCTTTTTATTATGGGATATTCTGGGGGAGACCTGTGGCCTTCAGAGCATGAAGCAGGTCTCAAAGAACTAGAAACACCGTGTAGGGCAGCCATTCCCGTCACACACAGTGACCTTTCATAGTCCTGGGTGCTAATCCGTTTGCACTCTCTACAGCTCACATCAAGCTTCCTCCCCAGCGGAAGGGCGCTGGGTAGTTTAAAGCTTCTTCTGTAGACAGAACTGTATGGAGTGATGGTACCTGGCAGTGCATCAGGTACCGCTTTAGGCCATCTAGTACATTCTCCCCCGTCCCCTTTGTCCTGACTGGGGTTTCCCACATCCCTTCATTACTTCGTTCTTTCAAGTAATCAAGAGAGAGCACAGCCGTGACAACCAGTGCTCCACCATACATGTCTGAGGGTCTCCACCTTAGTTCAGCACCATGGTTGAGTCTCATTAGAAATATGTGGTTCTTCCTGAGCCCACTTCAAGGATCATCTTCCAAGCAGACCCTTCCTTCCCAAGGCCGTGAGTCTGAAAAGCGGCAAGGGGTGTGCGTGTGACTTCTGCTGTCTTCATTCTTGCTCTTCTACTTTGAGGTAAAATTTCTCCATCAACCTGGTCCATCAGTCAGAGTCATCAAGATGGGCAGGCCACAAGCTCCAGGGATCATCCTATCTTGTCCTGCACACTGCTGGGCACATGCTGCTACACACAGATTTTTACTTGGGTTCTGGGGACTAGAAGTCAGGTCTTCAAGATTGTATGGGAAACATTTTATCCACTGAGCCATCTCCCAACCCAGAAAGTTGGAGGACAGCTAAGCTGGGTTTTATTTTCTAGCCATTACCTTCTCTATATTTTAAAAATTGATGCATCTTGCTAGGGGGAAAATCCACTGTGTACTGATGAACAATCACATTTCCATGTGCTTGGCATACATATGTATATACAATATAGATTTAGCATTTCAAAATCTATTTGGGGAAATATCAGTTTCTATTTGGGGGATACTACGATCTTTATTTTTTTAAGGGTAGGTTAATCCTCACTATTTAAGGGTATTAATTCACTATTCCCATAAGACATGGTCTCAGACTATAGAGCAGACTGACCTGAAGCTCTCTTCTATAGCTCAGACTGACCTTGGACACCCGGGGATCCTCCTGACTCAGCTTCCTGAGTGCTTAGGTCACAGGCACACCATAACACCATGCCTTGCTTGTTATGCTACTTCAAAAAGAACATTACGGTAATGCTGGTTCTTATTTCCCAGAAAGTTGCTAAGACACAAAATCCTTTCAAATACAGGTGCAAAAAAGGAGGCTGGGAAAGCTGAGGTGGAAAGAGCTGTAGTTAAGGGTAGCTGACACAAGTTCGACAGTGTGACATCTGTCCTAAGAGAGTGGGACCTTTCTGGTTCACATTCTGGCATCACCGAATTCCGGCAGCGACTCTTCCTACATTCACTACTAACCTTGCTTTTATCTTTTTTTTTTTTTTAAGATTTACTTTTATGGGTCTGTGTGGGCATCTGTATAAAAGTAGGTGTCCAAAGAGGCCAGAAGCATTGGATCCCTTGGTGCTGGAGTTCCTGACAGTTGTGAGCTGCCCAACATGTGTCCCATACAAGAACAGTACAGACACACACACATTAAAAAAAAAAAAATTACTTATTTGCATTTCATACACATTGGTGCTTGAATGTGTTGGATCTTTGTACTGGAGTTATAGACAGTTGTGAGCTGCCATGTGGGTGCTGGGAATTGAACCTGGATCCTTTAGGAAGAGCAGCCAGCGCTCTTAACCACTGAGCCATCTCTCCAGACCCGGCAGTACATGCTCAGTGGCTGTGTAATCTCCCTACAGCCCAATTCCGCATCTTAAACTATCTCCTCTGTAACCTCTGTGTCCAGCTCACCATGTCAGCTTTGTTCTGAAAAGCATGTTGGCTATGGCCGAGTTTAATCAGTGTCTGGATTATCCCAGAACTTAACTGATTTTTTGGCCAGCTTGATTTTTGGCATATGCACGAAGTCCTTGATGTCCATAAGGAGGCTGACAACTTAACAAATCAGTAGCTTTTGGGTACTTTGGAAAGGTTCAGAACAGGCCAGCTGCTTGCTCTATTGGAGTTGATGCATGGTTAATTTCTTTATTTCAGTGTACTGTACACAGATGTGGCTAGGTTGTTAATTTTGCTTTCCTACCAAGAAGTTACAGGATATCAGCTATCAGCTGAGTTATTTGAAATCCTCCCCAGAATGCATCAGATTTTTAATTGTTTCCTGAACTACCAAAACCAAAGAAGAATTGATGTCAGTGGGACACGCCTGGGCTCCCTGTTGACTGCTACAGACTCCCAGTGACTGATTTTCAATTGATACAGATGAGGCCAGAGAGGCGGCTCCTGCAGATCCTGCCTGTGAGCCCAGCAGCCCAGCCATCGAAGGCTAACAGAGAGCCTGGTGGGGGTGGGCGGGAAGACCAAACATTTCCTCCCAACAACTCATCAAGCTCACAGTTCCCCTCAACAGATGCAACCAGAGGGGTCCGGGACAGGAACAGATGGTGCCTCAGGGCAAATCTCTGTTCCTTGCTCTTGGGGTTGAGCTCTGCAAGACTGGGGGATAGGGCTTTTGTGAGCAGGTGGGTGGGATAGAGCCTCATTCTCTAGCAGCAGGTAAAATCCATTTGTCACACTAGCTCTGAGCAGGCTTTCAGCAGAAAACTTAATGTCTGAAACCAATGAGGCATTCTGTCCTGCCATGGCTGTGAAAGAGGGGGAAGCCTCTGGCAGGCTGTGTCCCCCAAGAAGAAGGACAGAAAAAAGAAGGGGAGTCAGAGAAACGCAGGCACGGAGGCAGATGAAATCAGAGGTTGGGCTGGTCATGCCTTTAAAGGCTTTACTTAATAGTGTGTGTGTGTGTGTGTGTGTGTGTGTGTGTGTGTGCGTGCGTGTGCGCACGTAAGCGCATGCATGTGTTTCGATGCCAAGAAGTCTGTGTAGAGGTCAGGGGAAGCTCTTTCTTCCTTCCCACTATGTAGGGATCCAGCTCAGTACATATGGCTTGCCTACAACAGCCTTTACTGCTAAGCCATCTCACCAACCTGACTTTCCCCAATGTTTCTCCTTCAAAACAAGACGGCAGGTGAAAAAGGCACCCATGAAACACACGTTTTATTTTAAGGCCTTTTAGGGGAGAATTGCCACCAAACCACCACCACAGCCACCGTTAATACCACCGCCCCAGGTTCCCTTTCTCTCTTCTCCGATACTGGAGGGAGACGAGTGTTTTCTTGCTCTGATCTTGAGTACCAGTGAACCCCATGAACACAACCTTTACCTATTCAACTCTGTCTGTAACATGAGCACGCACACCAGCCATAAATCTCCACCCTCTCCTACACTGAGTCCTGCTGGGTTCCTTGGCAGAAAAGGTTTTTATGAGCAGGCCTTCAGCTGTCAGGATCCCACCTTCATAAAGAGGAGATTTTTTAGTTCATTCTGTCTATTTATTTTGTGTAGAAAAATCAAGAGCAATAAAGCATGAAGACGTTCACCCCACCTTATTCCATCTCACACTTTTGTCAACCACGCTTTATCGGGTCTGGGAATGAATTTTTAATATCGTGCCACAAAATGCTTCTGGTCTTCTATCATGTGCCGGGGCGCTATCAATCTGATCACACTTGGGACTTCTGAGTGATACTGAGCACCGGAGAAAACAGCTTTAAAGTTTAGTCACTCTGATGGAATGTAAAAGCTTCTATCAGTGACAGGTTGACAGAGAAAGCTGTTTTCCTTTCCATTTCACAGACTTCCACGTATGAGCGGCATGAAACATGTCAGGACTTTCTCTGCATCTATGAAGACGGAGCTGGCATCTGCTCCCAGTGGGAACCCCTTTCTAACCAGCAATACTATAAAATTTCATGATTCTGGATTCTGAGTGACATTCGAAAGGGCAGGGAGGCGGTGTTTACTAAATTTTATAGAACAACATCAATTGCTTGTCTTAGCACATAAATATAGTTTCATGGTATGCAATGCTACCTCAAGCATCTTCCCCCTCTCTGTCTCGCTTGGAAAAAAATACCACAAAACACAAGCTTTCTGTGTTAACTGAAGAGCTCTCCAATATCTGGCTACAGACAGGAGATATCTTGCATTTGCGCCTTTTTCTGAACTATGAGAATTCCCCAACTCCTTCTGGAAGCCTGCTGGCATACCGGGGAAGTTCCCGCTGACTCCATGCTCAGTACATACACTGTACGGATAACTGGTGGTCCTATTTCTAAACATTTTGGTGCTGTCTAAGTTCTACTACATTGGGGTAGAAGTAACAGCCAGAGAACAGTTAATGGAACCCCTCCCCTCCCAGTGCTTTGTGGCTCGTTGTTTTCCTCCTCTATGCATCATCTTAGGGGACAAAGGACGATGAATCACACTGCCCCGGCAACATAGAGCAAAGAAAAGCTGAGTCTGCAAGTGCTATCCTGTTACTGCTGTTTCTTTTTGTTTGTCTGTTTCTGTGGTGTTGTTGATTGAATCTAGAGCCAGTGAGCACATTAGGCACTGAGCTATAGCCCCAGTCCCTCACTAGGGGGATTCTAGGCAAGTACTCTCTGCCACTGAGCTATATCTCCCATACCTCATTTGGGTTTGCAGTCACTCTATTAAAATCAGGAAAGGAAAACACTACATTGATGTGCTAAGACAAGCAAGTATCCAATGTGTGGGCTTGTACTATGGGGATCCTCTTAGCTGGGTTATAGGTATATGCAAACTATGGTTAGAATTCCTTGCCTCCTGGAAACAATTCATCAAGCTAAGGTTTACCATCAGTTTCTTATATTCAAAAGCTAAAATTCAGAGCATGGAGGGCTGATCTTGATTGTTAATGGATATAGGATGGCTCAGCCCATTGTGGGTGGTTCCATTCCCTGGGCAGGTGGTCCTGAAGTATATGACAAAATTAGCTAAACTGGAGCCTATGAGCCAGGAAACAACATTCTTCTATGGTCTCTGCCTCAAGTTCTTGCTTGAGTTTCTGTTCTGACTGGACTCATGGATTCTGCTCATTTCTGTAATACCCCATGACCACTAAAAGTTGGAGGCTAGGAAACAGATGATAGATTTCCACTTGCATTTTACATGGTGTTCTAACACAAGAAAAGCATAGCTGTGGTAAGGATAGCAGAGAGAGTAAGAAGGGATAAAATACGTAGAAGACACTCAGAGTTTATTTTCTCTCTCTCTTTCTTTCTCTCTTTTTCTCTCCCTCCTTCCCTTCCTTCCTTCTTTCTTTCTAAACAAAACAAAACAAAACAAAACAAAACAAAAAAAAACCCCAAATCCCTTACAACTGCTTTTCATGTCACCAAGATTTCTGGACCAATTCCTGCTTCTTGTTTTCAAATCTGGGTGTGAATGTTTTCAAGTCTTCCTCTAAATCAGTTCTGTAAGAATCAGGCCGGAAGTCTGACAGCTTTGATCTCCTTCCAAACCCTCTCTCTAAACACAAGAGTTGATCTGAAAGGACTGCAATTTCCACCCACATTCAACATGACCCAAACTGTCAAGAACACAAACCAAGTTGCAATGAATTTTGTATCAAAACACCCTGCCAAGTCCTCGTTATTTATTCTTTTGTGGCTGTGCTTGGTTGAGAATACCCCAAGGGAAACCAAAGAGATGACCCCACCCACCCTACCTTCTTAAGATTTCCTTTCCTTGAGTGTGCAGGAAGAACAAAGCAGACTGAAGCCCCAAGATGTCAGTACTAGGGTGCCTTTTATACTTGGGGGCCCCTTCTGGGTAGCAGCTTCTTGGCTGTGGTAGGCACACAGGTGCCAAAAGACGTCTGAACATAGGATGAGCTGAAGGTCGGGTTCTTTTCCACTTTGTACCAACATAAAGTCCTAGGAGATGGCATTTAAATTAGCAACCTATGACTGGAGAGATGGCTCAGGGGATAAAGGTACTTGCCACCAAGTCTGAAGACCTGGGTTCAATTCCTGGAACCTGCATGATGGAAGGAGAGAGTGGACTCCCAGGATTTCCTCTTGTCATTTCCTGACAAGAAATGACAGACTTTGGGCAGAGTGCAGGGAATCATATGAAAGAAGGGGGAGTTAGTAAGACCTGGAGAGGACAGGAGCGCCACAAGGAGAGCAACAGAACCAAAATATCTGGGCAACAGGGGTCTTTTCTGAGACTGATACTCCAAACTAGGACCAATGTCCATTCAAGGATATACCCCAGAACTCCTGCTCAGATGTAGCCCATGGAAGCTCAATATCCAAGGGGGTTCCTAGTAAGGGAAACAGGGACTATCTATGACATGAACTCAGTGGCTGGCTCTTTGACCACCCCCCACCCCCAAGGGAGGAGCAGCCTTGCTAGGCCACAGAGGAGGACAATGCAGCCAGTCCTGATGAGACCTGATAAGCTAGGGTCAGATGAAAGGGGAGGAGGACCTCCCCCATCAGTGAATGTGGAGAGGCGCATGGGAGGAGATGAGGGAGGGAGGGTGGGATTGGGAGGGAATAAGGGAGGGAGTTATAGCTGGGATACAAATCGAATAAAATGTAATTAATGTAAAAAATAAAAGTTTAATAAAAAAAAAAATGACAGAGTGTTGTTCCCAGGGCTTCAGAATTCCCCACACCCTTCTTTTAAATTTTGTGACTGAAGAGTCTGTCAAGGGCCATGGTTGTGTTTCCAGGGTGGCTCAGTAAAATTCTGCTTGCAAACAAATAGCTAGAAGGCATTTATTTTTCCCTACAAAAACCTGGTACCAGCCCTACTCAGCAAGCTCTGATGGTCTTGTAAATGCTTCGGAAGAGGAAGAGATAACTCATTAAGAAGATTATTCCAGTGACACCCAAAGCTTTATTGTCATGGGAAAAAAACACAATCTAAATGAGAGGTACATTCATGTACAAGAATGTTTTCTATGAAACCCCTTCATAATTATTACAACAAGCACTGGCTTGGGAGATGACCTGCATGCTGGGCACTGCAATGGTACTTTCATATTTAATGTTTAAAAGGACTTCCACTCAGTGGTTGTCCCCATCCTTTCTTTACAACAGGAAATGGAAGTTCAGAGAAGGTGATGGAATACAGCCCTTCCATCTGCATCCATACAGGGATACAAAATTCTGTCTCTCTTGATAGCCCACAAGACTCTAGATACTGGGGAATAACTTACCTTCCTTCCTTCCTTCCTTTTCCCGCCTTGCACACTCTCACTTAGGAGGAGTATGGGGTCTCATGCAGCCCAGGCTATCTTCAAAGTCACTATGTAGCCTTGAATTACTAATCCTTCTGTCTTCACCTCCAAAGTGCTGAGATTATAGGTGTGTTGTACGGGTGATTATGTAATGCTGGCGGTGGAACCCAGGATTTTGGGTGTTTTAGGCAAGCCCTTTACCAACAGTGATACCTATATCATAGTCCAACCTCTTCATTTCTTGATGCCCTAGCAGCCTTCTGGGAACAAGTAAGGTCACTTCTAAGGCTACTCTACATATATACTTCATGTGTGACCCCCTTCAACCTGAGCAGCTATAGTCACTATGGAGGCCCACCAGTGTCAGCATAGCTGACCGTTACCACAGTGCCACTGAGGACAGGGATTCTGTGGCTTCTTAAGCAGCATCTCCAAGTATGTCTTTACTCCCTAGGTTGATACATGTGTTTATCTGATTTGTTTTCTTTTAGTTAAGATCTGTCAGTTGCTGGGTGCTGATGTCTTTTCAAAGCATGGCATCCCAAGCACAGGCAGGGTGTCAGGACCTTTGACAGGAGCAAGGAGCCAAAAGCACAATGATCTTATTTTATTTTACATCATCATCATCAACATCATTAATGATTATGACTGAGAGGATGTGCACCCATTATGTGTGGGGGTGTAAGTGTCATGTTTTAGGGTCACAAGACAATTTTGTGGAGTTCTCTCCTTCCACTTTTATATGGGTTGAAGCAATCCAACTCAGACCACTGAGCTTGCAGATCAAGCCAGTCAGTCACCTCAAAGTTCACCTTGTTAGTCACCTCCCTGGCCCTGTAATGATATCAAACAAACAAACACTCCAAACAGAGATAAAACAAACAAAAAACCAAAACAACTCTTCTATTTGGTTGTGCTGGGCCATATACATAAGGAAAAGCTATGTCCATCAGAAACCTGGAGGGTGCAAAGTATGAAAAACCTGTCAGTCTCCAGAGTATATTACTGAGAAACACATTTTGAACAGTAGGAGCTGGTCCAGTATTAGTATAAAGTGCACTGACGTGTCAGAGTCACAAGAGACAGGACTGCTCGGTGGGCATGCTTGTGGTAGGATGCCCAGGTGTAAGAGCTAGGTGTTCCTACTTGCAGAACTTTCTAAAGGTTATGAGACAAAGAGAACATGGGTTGGAGGTACGACACCTTCCTGAACCCGTACCACCTGTTTCTTGACTTTTCACCTGTGACTAGTCGGTGGGGCTTTCGACTGGTTTCCATGTGACAGCCCTGCTAACAGATCATGGACAAACTCTTGCTTTAGCTTCAGAATTCCTCACACACAGCTGCAGAGCCACCACAGAGCATGCTGTTCTTCCAAACAGAGCTCATCCCATCCTCTCCGAAACAGGAGTGCGTCTTCCTCATGCTCCAGAGAACGGTGGGAAGGATAGGTGAGCAAGGTGATCACCAGGGTGGAGAGGTGTTCTAGGAATAAGATCCCTACGCAGGTTCTGTGACTCCTCTCTTCACCTTGGAGGCCTGCTTCTCTAAACCTTGACATTATTTGTGAGGTCCCATCTCTCCTGCATTCCTCATTAAATTGGTTACCCAGGTCCTTGCTGACTGCTTATCAGAAAATGCCTCCCATATCTGATTCTCCCCCTGCACTCCCATAGCCCCCAACCTCATTATCTCCTGCCGGGGTTGTTGTTGCAATTGCTGGCTGGTGGTTCTGAACCCCCAGGCTCTCTGGGCTCCAATCCATCTTGCACAGTGTTGCCAGATTAACCTTCTAAAGCGGTGGTTTCTCAACTTGGGCGCACATTAGAATCACCTGGGGAGCTTGTTAAAAATACAGATGCCTTGACCCTGGCCTATAGACTAGGATTGAGTGGGTGTGGGAGGGGCTTAAGGTGCATGTGGTTTTTTTTAACAAGCTCCCAGGTGAGTCTGACACAGGCAAAGTTTGAGAGGCTCTGGCATCCAGGTCTCCCTCCAGGGGACGGTGGGAGGGAAGTGGTGACAGGACTTGATGGTCCTTGAGGCTTGTCATGGTCACACACTATGCTGATCACATTTCACCTCAGCACAGCTTGCTGCTGCTGCTTGCATTTTCTCAGGTGTGCATCCTACATCTTCCCCACCCACGTCATTCCAAGCGGGGTATCCCACCTTCTCCATCAGATCAAATATCTTGACCTACTGGAGTCAGGCACTTTTTCCCAGAAGATGTCCCAGAGGATGCCAAGGCTGAGTGTGACAAACAGGGATGGGGAGACGGCTGAGTTGGCAAAGTGCTTGCTATGCAAGCAGGAGGACCTGAGCTCTATTCCTCAAACTCATGTCAAAAACCCAAAAAGCTGTCTATAGCTAAGCACACTTGCAATATCAGCCCTGTGAAGGCTGAAACAAGGAACACCCCTGGGGCTCTCTGGCTGGCTAGCCCTCAGCAAATAACAGATACTGGGTCAAAAAATAAGGTGGGTAGCACCTGAGGAATGATACCTGAAACTGTCCTCTGGCCTTCACATGTGAAACATGCATACGTGCATATACAAAATCTCTTTCTGTATCTGTGTCTGTTTCTGTCTCTCTCTGTCTATCTCTGTCTCTCTCTCTCTCACACACACACACAAATCCAAGATACAAACAAAAGAGACCAATAGTTTTGAGCTTGTTTTTTTGTGTGTGTGTGTGTGTTGCTTAGTGTTTTGTTTTGAGATAGGGTCTCACTATGCATCTCTAGTTGGCCTGGATCTTCCTATGTAAACCTGGCTAGCTTCAAACTCAATGAGATACATTTGCCTCTGCCTCCTGGGTACAGGGATTTGGCGGAGTCTGTTTTAAACATAGGCTCCTCAAGGTGACCCTCCAATGGTCCTAATTTACACAAGGCTCTCAAACAGTTATTGAGAGTCAAATACAGGATCCTATGACTCTGAGTCCCTGGTTCTAACTACAGTTGAGCCTTGAATGACTCAGGAAATAGAGACACTGGGTTCCTGGTTCCCTGCAGTTAAAATATCCATGCAATGGTAAGACAGGCAGCAGAAGGAGGAGTTAAAGACATCTAAGTCCAGTGGGCTGGGTTTGACTCATTGGTGGGGGTATGGGGCTGGAGAGGAACTGACTCCTGCAAATTGTCTTCTAGGCTGTGTGACATCCCCTCCCCCCAACTGCCAATAAATAGATAAAGGTGAAAAGGTTTTTAAAAGTCAACATACTAGCTTTGAGTAACCTGCTGTGGACCTTAGGCTTTGCTATAATATAGTCAATCAATACATATATGCTGTCTGTGTTATCTACAGTGAAAACCATATGCAGCAGGAGAAATCACCTCTGGCTGCAATACATGATTGTTCGAGAGTTGGGGAGAGAAGTAGCATCTCATACGGACAATCAGAATCTCATCTCCATTTAAGGATCTACTTGAAACACTTGCGCTCACTGCCATAGCAACAAGAGACGGTACAATGTCATTCCTGCAGCGCAGTGTATATTGCAATTAGTGTATGCTGTGATTTTCCTGTATGTGCATGTCCATGCATGTTCAAGTGTGTGCATGCGCATACGGTGGACAGAGGACAACGTCAGCTGTCAGTCCTTAGAGTGCTGTCCACCTTGATTCTGGAGACAAGCCTTGGAGGTCACTAAGTAGACGAGACTGGCAGCCCAGTAAGCTCCAGAGATCTGCCTACCTCCTTCCTGTCCCCCAAGCACTGGGATTAAAGATGTGTGCAACCATGCCTGGCTTTTCTACATGGGTGAGGGCATCCAAACTCAGGTCCTCAGGCTTGCAAGGCAAGTACTTTAGAGAACAGACCATCTCCCTAGATGATCTTTACTTTTATTTATATTTCTCTGAACTGTCAATATTACTATGCACGATCTTTGCTGTCATTTAATTTTGACAAATTTTAGCTTTATAGACTTGTGTATATTCTATGACAATAAACATAGCATATTATTTAAACATATCCTCAGTATTCATAGCATACCTTTTTTTCTTAATTTTTTGACGTTTCTTGTCTATGAGTTCTGGATCCCTCCTGTGTGCTACTGAGGGATCATGTGCATTGGCTGTTGTGGTGATGAGAGGTAATGTGAGGAGCCACTCAAATGGAAAGCAGCAAGGACTGTGGATCTGTGTTCTTCACAAAGACCCTCGTGGGAACTCTACTCAACGAATATGTTCAGGGAACTGGTGTTTCTCCAAGAAGGAATGTTCTACATACTCTAAACCATGATCTAGGCAGCTTGTGCATGGTGTTGCCTATTACTGAACATCCATACATAAAAAGCAAATACAAAGTGGGGCAGAGATTTAAATACAGGGAAAACCCCCTTTGATTCTGGCATAGATTTGGTAGTGGAAGTATAACATATAAATGAAAAGATGGGTGAATTGGGTTTCATTAAAATAAAAAATATTCAAAAAACAAAAAACAGAACAAACCCCCAATCAAACAAACAAAAGGCAGGGTGGTGGTAGCACAAATCTTTAATCCTAGTACTTGGGAGGCAGAGGCAGGTGATCTCTGAGTTTGAGGCCAGCCTAGTCTATAGAGTGAGTTCCAGGACAGCCATAGCTACACAGAGAAAACCTGACTCAAGCTACACTATCAAGCAAATTAAAAGATTCCAGAGATTAGAAGAACAGTATTTACAAAATGCTCACATGCATGCTTGTGTATCCAGAATTGTATACAGGACATGGCAGGACTCTGGTATTCACAATATCACAGGACCTGTGGTTGCCTGCACATGTCAACATTCTAGGTTGAAGCAGGGTGTGGCTCTCAAGGACCCATCCCTAACAGAGGTGCTATTGAGAGCTTACAGTTTCAAAAGTAATTGCTTTCTTTAGGGGTTTGGTCCTTAGTAGGTTGATCATGCTCTAACGGGTGGTCTCACACTCTTGGGTGCACAGGCAGTACAAATTGAACACTTGAGGAGCTGTCATGGTCCATGCTGATATGTCACTCATGCAGCTGGTTTCTGGGACCACTTGAAAGCAGTAAGATCATCAAAAGGCCAGGAGAGGAATTCTTCCCATGCTCACTTCGGCCACAGGAACCAAAGACACATGGTCATCTATTTCCTGCCTTGCTCAGTAAGATTGTATACCACTGATGATCCTGGCTCTGATTACAGCTCCTGATGGGCAAAGAGACTTAGCAAGCAGGAAGGAATGGAGTTCAAGCTTTGAAGATGGGACATGTTAGGTTTAAATATTAGGTTGTTTTCCCTCTAAGATCTGAGCATTGTGGAGTTGGCTCGTGGGTAAAGTGGTCGCCTAGCAAGCATAAAGTTCTCAGTTTGATCCTAAAAGCTAATCATCAGCAACAAAAGTCAGACACGACACTGTGTACTTACAATCCCAGTACTGAGGTGGTGGAGAAAAAAAGTCCCCAGGGTTCCCTTACTAGACACACACTTGATGAGTCCCAGAGCAGTGGGAGATCCTGTTTTAAAAAGAAAGTGCATGGAGCCTGAGGAGTGAGAGCTAATGTTGCTTTCAGCCTCTGCATGGATGAGCACACCTGTATACCTGTACAGACACACACAGTGTTCTGAGCAAACATGGGTTTGATTAAACTTCCTGAAGCCAGTTTTCTTCCTTCCTCTGGAGGCTTGAGAGTAATTACATGAAAATATCTATAGGTGTCTGGTAGAGTTGGACACAGCAGCTGTGCACCTGGCAGTACTTCTATGATTAGAGAAACACCACAAGGTCCAGATCCACTGAGCACCCACACCAAATCATCACCTCCAACCACACCAGATCATTTATCCTCACAGACTTCCTCACCAAACGGGCCCATCTCCTAGATGCCACCATGAACCAACAGTAGTTGTGGAAGTTTGTCTGACCCCTCCAAACTTATTAGAGATCATCTTCTCCTGGACTCATGCCTGCTGAAACCTCCCTTTCTCAGAGGAAAGATATCATTCATGACTACAGTTGGCCAAAGAGAAACGAATGGCTGTAGCACATCACAGTTCCATTTACTTGTCAAAATCTGGGCTTCAAGTGAACCCTAGAGATCTGCCTGTCTCTGCCTCCCCAGAACTGGGGTTAAGATACCCTCTACCATGCCTGACTTCACAGTTACTTGTTTGTGTGTTTGTATGTGCAGTTGTATGTAGATGGGTAGAGGCCAGAGCAGGATACTGTGTGTTCTGTTAAATTGCTCTCCACTTTACTCCCTTTACTTTACTTTACTTACTTTACTTCCAGGTCCTCATTGAACCTGGAATTCAGCAGAAAGCCAGCAAGCCCCAGTGAGCCTCTTGTCTCCACCCTCCCATACTACTGGGAATACAGGCCTGTCTGGCCATGTCTAGCCTTTTACATAGATTCTGGAGATTTGAACTCAGGTCCTTAGGCCTGCTTGCACACAAGCACTCTTACTCACTGAGCTATTTACCCAGCACCCAGATTAAAACTCATTTTAAATTTGTGTGTGTGTGTGAACATGCATGCATGTATCTCTCTCTGTGTGTGCAGGTATGTGCTTATGCCAAGGTGTACATGTGTAAGTCAGAGGACAGCTCAATGGAGTTAGTTCTCTCTTTCTACTATGTGCATCCCAGGAATCAAACTTAGGTTGTCAGACTTGATGACGGGCACCTTTACACGCTGGTCTACACCACCCGTGTCTTTGTGTGTGTATATGTAGGTGTGCGTGTTCTGGGTATGGCACTCTGGTTCAGCACTTTACTGACTGAGCCATCTTCCTAGCCCTTATTATTAATATAGGCATTGATAATGATAGGTGGGATCAAAAGCAACCATGAGGCTTAGCTGTTTGTTTGTTTTTTTAAAAAAAAAAAACTAGTAATGGCCTATGAGCAACAACACATACACACACGCACATATACATGTACATACACATGCACACATGCCACAGGCAGGTAAGTTCTCAAGGGAATGGAAAACGGCTGTCCTTTCAAAACAACCGGGAAAACCTCAGGGAGACAAGTATCAGGCAATAACAGCCAACGAGGCTGTTTGTGATGCAGCTTTGAGAGGCAGCTGCTGTTGCTTAAATGAATAGAACAGGCTTTCAACCCTCGCTTTTCTTCTCTGTTGAAAAGATGTCAAGGTGAATCCAGAAAGTGCTTCACGCTGCTGCTTGCCTTGAGGTGTCACAGGCTCACCCTCTGTCTGTTTTTGATAAAGAGACAGCCCCAGTGCAAGAAAAGAGCAGCAAAGTGATGAAGAAAAGAGACAAATTGGATGCTCAACAACCAGGCTTTCAAAGAGAGAAGCACTGAAGGCTGCACTGGGAACATGAGCTCTTGAGTTACAGAAACGAAATCCTTTCAAAAGCAGAACATATATGTATATATATTTGCATGGGGGAACTGGGTGAGGACAAGGAAAGACCAGAGCAAAAGCCCAGGCCCCATCTTTGAAATTATGCACATGCATGTATTTGTGTCCCTGTGTGGGTATGTGCAGGTGAGGTGCAGGTGCCTAAGGAGGCCATAAGAGAGCATGGATATCCTGGAACTGGAGTTACAGGCAGCTGTTAGCTGTTCAACAGGGTGCTGGGAACTGAACTCGGGTCCTCTGGAAGAACAGTAGGTGATCTTCAGCACTGAGCCATCTCTCCAGCCCCTAACTCCTCTTTTATGATCTTATGTACTGTCTTCATGACAACAGGGCCAGGAAGGGTGAAAGAAGGTATCACATACCGTACAGCTGCTGCCGAGGACTGAATGCTAAACAAGACTGTGTCCTTAGCTTTTTTCCATTCAGAGAAGCCAATAGTACAGCAGGCTACTTCCTGGGCCTCCCAAAAGTGTCAGAGGAACTCAGGGCATGTTTTGGGGCAAACCTCATCTCTGGGGCAGATGACCCCTGGAAGTCAGTATTCTGAATTTGGCCACTCTGGTGAGGACTGCTGGCTCGCAGGTCACCATGTTCCTCTCTTCCTTGTCAGTACACATGCACTGGGAAACTCCAGAAACGCATTCTCAAAGAAGATGCATGGTGCTTACTGAGGAGGAGTGCCGAGGAGACAAACTGAGACGGGAGAGGGAAAAGTTGACGGGAAGTGAGAAGCAGCCTGGAGGACAGGGGTGGGCTGCTGCCTCTGTTAGGAGGAGCTGAGCTTCCAGCCAAGGGCTTCTCTTCTTGGTGGTTAAGAGAAGCTGCAGTGGCAAACCTTGCCACCCATTCTCCATGGTTCTGAGTCACCCAGGGGTGGGTCTCTATTCTAATCCCAACATAAAACAAGAAACTGAAAATCTCACATGAGGCGTGTCTTTGGAGGGGTGAATGGCTTCTAAAGCCAGAAGGAGGCAGAGGGAGGGGAGGACAGTTCAGCGAGCAAAGTATCTGCTTGTCAAGCTTGAGGTCCTAATTTATTATGTAGCTAAGGATGACCTTGAACTCCTGATGCTCCTGCCTCCATCTCCTTAGTGCTGGAATTATATACATGTCACCAGGCCTGGTGTACAAATACTTGGGGATGGAACCCAGGGCTGGGCATTCTAGGTGAGCTCTCTATTAACTAAACTATATTCCCAGCACATCAAAATATGTGTTTGATTTGTAGGACCCACATAAGTAGCTGTGCATGGTATTGTGTCCTTGTCCTCACAGTGCCAAGCTGCAATGCTGCAAAAGCAGAGACATGCTCCCTTGAAGCTCAGTGGCTGAGAACCCTAGCCTAACTAAATGGTGAGCTACAGGTTCAGTAAGTGCAGAGTAACTGCAGGAAACATGTGATACTGACCTCTGGCCTCCACCTGCAGGCATGTACATGTACACACACAATGTCTGGAAGACAGCAAGTTTCCAAACAATGGTGGGACCGAGAGCTGGAGTGTCACCACACAATCTTATCAGAAGAACCTGCCACTGTTAGCAGGCAGAAGCAGGTGGAGCATGCATTAGTTGGTTTTCACAACATGTTATTTCCAATACTCAACAGACGTTCTTTGAATTCTAATGTGAAAATACAGGCTTTTATTTTTATTTTTTCACTAACAGACTAAAAGTACACTTAATATAATAATCTTGCAAAGTCCAAAGATTATCTCACAGTTTGGAAAATACTATGTTGAGTCATTAGTCCCATGACTCAGTATTTTCAAAACTCACCAGATAAATATGGTATGCTAAGACTTCCTGGTAACGACCTTCTATTTTTGCAAGAAAAAAACACAGCAAGACTTCCCAGAAGCCTCAATTAAATCTGGAAAATGTTTGTAAGATATTCACAGGCAAAAAAACTCGAAACATGCTTAAATGTTTTAGAAGATTATGGTTCTGGGATGAGTTAGTGCTGTCATTCACTTTAAAAAGCGGAATGTCTCCAACGGGCTGAGGGAACACAGAGTGGGGCAGATGGTGGGGCAGGCCTTGCCAGCAGGGAGCCTCCATCGGTGGGTGTGCAGACAGTTACAGAACTTCAAGGATAGCAACTTCAGCTTCTAGCAAGGCTGGCAGGGTCAGGGTGCTGCAGAGGTACCTGACTGGTTTTGAAAGTGATCGTGCAATTAATTGGGTCTTTAAAAATTATTCATTGTTTGTGGACTAGTGAAATGGCTGATCAGGTAAATGTTTTTGACACACAGCCTGCAAAACTTGAGTTCTGATTCCCAGAACTCACATGGTAGAGGGGGAGAAATGACTACACAAAGTTGTCTTCTAACTTCTGCACATGCATACAGAACATGTACATACAATACACACACACACACACATTTTTAAAAGCTGAATTTATTTCATGTGTATATGTACATACACACTAATGTCCATGCATGTGGAGGTTAGAGGTCAACCTTGGCTATCAGTCCTGAGGAACTATCCATCCTACTTTTTGAGATAAGATCTGCCACTGAGATCTGGGGCTCCCCAGTTCGGTTAGACAGGCTCTCCAATAAGCACCAGAGATACACTTGTTTTGTTTCCCCATTGCTGAGGTTACAAGCTTGAGATGTTTACAAACTTGAGCCATGGAACCTGCTTTTCTTTTCGTCTTTTCTTAAAATAGGTTCTGGGGATCAACTGAGGTCCCCATGCTTGAAAGGCAAACACTTTACTAACTGAGCTATCTTCCCAGGCCCTTAATCATGTCATGAATCAGTGAAAGAGCTCCCAGAAGAAGCTTTGTTAGGGAAGCTAGGAAGCTTTTTGTGATATCTGCATAGACCTGGGACAGGTGAGGTCCTCAGGGATGAAGCAGCAGGACCAGACCAGAGAGGAAGCAGGGCTAATGAAAAATACTGTGAATGAAAGCAAAAGAAATTCTAGATGAAAACTCTGGAGTAAACACAAAACAAAACCAACATTAGTTCTCTCTGGACTCCTTTCTGGGTGTTGTAGTGCATGCCTGAAACCCAAAACTACAGAGCTAGAGGTAGGAGGATCAGAAGTTAAAGGTCATCCTTAAATAGATACAGGGTTAGCAGCAAAGCCAGGCTCCATGAAACCCTGAGACAAACAAAACATGATGGACACCTACTTAGGATGTGGTGCTGCCCACCTGAAAACTTGTAAAGTATTTCAACCTAGAAATACTGAATCAGAGTATCATGGGGTGGGAGTCTAATGACTGATTGATTTGTTTTGTGGTTTTTGGCAGTAATAAGGATGGAATTTAAGGACTTATACATACTATGCAGAGGCTCTACCACTAAGCCTATCATTCGGGGATACTAGGCAAGTGCTCTATTGCTGAGCCATATCCCGTTTTTCTGTGGGGGATTCTAAGCAAGAATCTACTATTGAGCCACACCCCTGACCCTCACTGGGGGATTCTAGGCACATGCTCTACCATGGAGCCACACCCCAGCCCTCATTGGGAGATTATAGTAGGCAGGTACTCTCCACAAATACATATACACAATCCCTCTCTGCGGGGTTCTGGGCAAGAGCTTTACCATACTTTCACCACTCCATCACACATTCACTGTGGCTCCAAGGGACAGTGATATATGTCAAAGTCTGAGAACTATTCATTTCTATTATTCAGAGAGACTGGGAGTTTTATCCACATATGATACAATGATATGTGTCTTATTCACTATGCTGATGAGTTTAAGGTGTGTCGGGAGAGTAGAGGACCATTTCTGAACTAAGAGGTGATGAAGAGCCTTCTAAAGTGTGCATGGCTGTCTCTGCATTCTTCTTGTTGGTTTCTGTAAAACTCTATCTGGAGGCACTGAAACCTGGATGGAGAATCCTAGTCTTTCAACACTGCACTTTTTTCCCCCACTGAAAAGCTGCTGTGAAACAGAAAATGAAGTCTTTCACTGGTACCAGCCAAACCTACAAAGTGGCTCCTTTATGATGAATTTATGAAAAAATGTAATGTTATGAGAGAAGAGGAGGGTATTTACAGTGTCTGAGCTTAGCAAGGTGGAGCAGAGAGCCAAAGTATGATTTCTTCTTGGCTCCCAAGACATGTGGCACAAAAAATGTTTCTATAAAGAAGAAAAAAAAATGCAGATTTGGTTTTGAGTTCAGTGAAATATCACAATTTCCACTTGGCAGTTTTTGAGGCACGTGCCTTCTGGACCTCACTAGAATCACCCACCTCCCTCCAGCAGAGGGAGATATGTGATTCCCAGGTAAGACAGAGCTCAATGCCATAGCCAGAACACCAAACTGGAGAGGCCAGGCTGAACCCACTCATTGTTTAAGCCACCCAAATGGTCCAGAATGCACTTTATCTCATTACATAGTGAATTGTTAGCACAACTTTTCTTTTATAAGCTTCGAGAACCATAGAGAGGACCTTATGCTTATAGAACCATAGAGAAGACCGTAAGCAGATAGAGCCATGGAGAGAATCACATGACAAAGGAAAGAACCTTGGAATGGTGTACCTTCACACTCTGCAAACATGGGTACTGCAGAGTGAGGAAACTGATAGGCACTCTACCATATATTCAAAATATGACTAAAAATATGACTTCACACACTCTTCAGAACTGTCTTGACAGGAACTTAAATAACAGTCACACACCAAGTTCAAGTTTTTATAATTTCTGAAATTTAGAGAGGTGAAAACATTCTTTTACTCAATAAATACATACTTAGAGTACATGACATTAAAGACACCCTATTGCTATGTTAGGAGATGTGACGACGGAGAGGTACATCTACTGTTTTGAGGACCACATGAGACAAACACGTGAATAACTACACTAGGAGACAAAGTGTGAAAAAATCCAGGCCAGTGAGATGGCTCAGCATGCAAAGGCAGTTGCTGTCAAGCCTAATGACTTGAGTTTTATCCTGAGACCCAACACCGTAGAGGAACGACTTCTGCAAGTTGTCTTTTGACCTCCACATCCTCCACAATAACACACACGCATGTGTGCAAACACATACACACACAAATAAAATTAAGAGAACAAAAAGTCCTTTCCTTTTTCTTATACAAACACACATAAAGAATGGAAATCCAAAGGAGCAAGAAGATCTATTACCATAAGATTTCACTGAAATCATGGAGTGGGATGGCTTTCTGAGGCCCTGTGTGACCCTCCCTGAGGATCTATAGGCAGTTAATAGTTGTTAGGGCAGAAAGGGGTTCTTATGTTTTCCCTCCTTCCTGAGGTTCTGTGGACAATTAACAGTTGCTGGTGGCAGGGTCACAGGCCACTCCCTGAAGATTTATAGACAGTTAAGGCTAGCTAAGACCAAGCATATCATGAGGCCCTGCCCCTTCTTTAGGATCTTACTGACAGGTAATGGTTACTGTGGTGGGGTCATTTTCTTTAGTGGTGCAACCACCAGTAAGTAGCTTGTGCTCCTGTAAATGACCCCCACAATGCTCCTGTAAGCAACCCTAGTTAAACTCACTGGATCACACACAGAAATAAGACATGAAATTAGAAGAGGATGGGACAAAGATGAGGATCAGAGGGAGTAGAAAGGGGACAAGAGAGGTTCATGGGTAGTGAGTATTATTAAAATATATTTATAAACATATATGAAATGTCAAGTGAAATATATTATTACATATAATTAATATGTACAAATAGAGAGCTTAAACAGTCATATAAATAAAGGACATAATTTTAGATTAAAGATCTAGAACATGTTGGTGCTGAGAACTGAGAAACACGGTAAAGAAGGGTCACAGTTATGCTTAAGCTACAATGTAGAGGCCATGAGGAAGAATGAAAAACAATGTTGGAAAGATTTGAGTTATGGAAACTCATAGCTTAGTTAAGGAGATCAGAAGGGCTTGAGGATTTGAAAGACTGTTGATTAAGGAAACAGTGTAACAAGACATCCGTTGAAGGATGACTATGACTTGGCAGCCTTGTTAAGATGGAATGGGACAGGGCGAGAAGTGTGTCTGGTGACAGTCTGGAGAACAGGAGTGAAGGCTTGGACCTGGATGAGGGCAAGGAGAAGCAGAGATGATGGATGAAGAGGCTCAGCCAAGATGGAACCCAAGAGCTATTGAGTACATGATGGCTGTCATCTTTGGCAGGCGTGGAGGTGATAGATGTCCAGCTTCCGACGTGGGTTGCACTGTGGCAGGAACTCAGGAAGACAGCATCTGCCAGGGTGTGAGTTCTGCTGTAAGTGATGAGTCGAAGAGCTGGCAGGACATCCGAGTGGTGAAGAGATTCTGGACTTTATCCACGCAGGGAGGAACCATATGGTGCTATGAGAATTGAAATGGAGAAAATAGAAATGGAGATAGAAGTGGGCAGCTATATTTGGGAAAGCATTGAACACTGAAGTCAAAGGTGCAGCAGCCAAAGGGAGAAAGTGGTTGTCAAATGAGTTTTATGTCACCTTATGGTCATGGGGAAAAGAGAAAGAAACTGGGAATCAGAAATGATTTGGTGCCTTGAAGTGCAAAAAGAGAAATTATAGTAAACCAATGAAGGCAGAAAGTGAGCACAATGAGCTAGGTGAGAGGGGGTGAGGAAAAAACAGCACTCATAGAGCGTAAACTGTGTTTCCTAAAGGACTGATGGTAGAGGGATGGGGAAAATAGCTGGGGGACTTGAAGGGGAGCAGATGATAAAACTTGTGAATTAGGGGTGTTACTACAAGGAGAAGAAAGACAGAAAGGACAAGGCAATAGTCAATTCTGGAAAAGGAAGGGTAGAAGGGTTAGAGGGCATGAGGAAGGGATCACCTTAGAGATGGCCTAAAGATGGAATTATTCAAATGAATGAGGAGAAAGCAAATGAGAGAAGGCTCATAGGAATATTATTTATCCTGCAGGCAATCTGAGTCGGTGAAGTTGGAGTTAGAGAGATGGCTCAGTTGAGTGTGTAACTGCTCTTGTAAAGGATTTCCGTTCATCTCCCAGCACACACACCCAGTGTCTTACAGCCATCTGTAACTCTAGCTCCAGATGCCTTCTTCTGGTATATATGAGTACCAGTACTCACATGTACACACCCATATGCAGACACACACAGTTTAAAATAAAGTACATCTTTAAAGAGAGAGAGAGAAAGAGAGAGAGAGAGTGAGAGAGAGAGAGAGAGAGAATCTACAAAATGATAGAATGGGTGAAGAACAAAAACAAACGGCTGGGAAAATGGCTTAGTTGGTGGAGTGCATGTGACATAGGCACAAGCACCCAAGTTTGATTTTCCTAGAACTCACATACAGAAGCCAGCTGTAGTTTCCACTTGAACCCACAGTGGTGGGGAGGTAGAGACAGGAGGATCCTTGGGTCTCTCTGGCCAGCCAGCTGACCTACATTGTAAGTTCTGACATCAACCTCTGGCCTCCACACTCATGCTGCACATTTACATGTGCACATGTGCACACCCACTGTGCTGGCTAGGTTTCGTTCAGTGAACAGCAACATTCCAAGAATGACCTGTGGGAAACCCTGTGGTGCATTTTCTTGATCAATGATATGGAATGGTCCAGCTCACTGTGGGCTATGCTACCCCTAGGTAGTCTAAGAAGATAGGATGAGCAAGCCATGAGGTACAGTTCAGTAAAAAGCATTCCACCAGGGCTTTGACTTCAGCTTCTGCCTTTAAGTTCCTGCCTTGAATTCCTGTCCTGGCCTCCCTTGATGATGATCTGTGATGTGGAAATGTAAGCTGAAATAAACCTTTTCTTCCCCAAGTTGCTCTTGGTCTTGGTGTTTTACCACAGCAATAAAAACATGAAATAAGATACCCATGTACACACAAAAACAAAGAATATAATCAAGGAATGAATTCATGTTATACAAGGGAGATGTAACTTAAGTTGAAAAAAAAAGTGAAGTTTTTCTGACCAAAACTTCATGGAACTCTGCAGCCATCAATGGACCAATGAGCTGAAACACTTCTTTCTTTAGAAATATGTAATATGTAATTGTACTGCACTCAGTGTCAGTCAGCTTAGCATATTTGAGAGGAGAAATGTCCAGACTAGGAGCAGTCAGGTACAAGCAGACTGGGCTGTTGGCAGAAGGTGGAGGGGTGGAGGGGCTGGATGTGATATGCAAGCGTAGGATAGCTAGCCCATCAGAAAAAGGAAAGAAAAACCACAAGAGTGTTTCCTTGTCATTGATGAAAATAGTTGGAATTAAATAGCAGCTACAGTCGTTGGAGCTACTAAATATCTGAGTATACTAACAGTCATTCAACTGAGTGTTTTCAAAAGGTGAACTTTATGGTATGTGAACCATCTCTCAATAAAGCTATTTTCCAGAGAAATAATATTTCAGGGGTAGAATTTATGAACACGTAAGTGTACGGAATGAGTTTTCTTTCCATACATAAATTTTTTTTTTCAAGGAGCTTGAAGGCTCCTCGGAACATCCATCTAACACATGGCAAATGTTTTAAAGATAGTCTGTTTGAGGAGGAGGGGTCAGAAGACTCTGCCATCACCCACAACAGCACATGCACTGGGCCGTTCCTAGGCTGAGCTTCTCCAGGCATACTTTTAATCAATACCCCATCCAGACAAGTCACACTTATGACTGGTTGAAGACCTTACACACATAAACTGGTAGGCTCTACCATGGGACTCACAGCCCCTGATAACAAAAGACAGAACAGTCTTTCTAAGCATAAGGCTGAGGAGATGGCTCAGTGTTTAAGTGCTCTTCCATGAGGAGTTGAGCTCAAATCCTCTGTGCTCACATAAAAAGCTGGTTTGGGATACTCTTGCTTGTAAGCCTGGTATTGTAGGAGACAAAGACAGGAGAATGAATTTCAAAGGTCAACTTTATGGTATGCAAACCATGCCTCAATAAAGTTATTTTCCAGAAAAACAATATTGCAGGAATAGAGTTTATGAACGTGTAAATATGCTGAATACATTTTCTTTCCATACATAAAAATTTTGGAGCTTTATGTATGAGACTTGCTGGCTGCCAGCCTGGCCCCTGCTTCAGTGAGAGACCCTGTCTCAAGGCCTTCTGGTAGAGTGCTAGCACAGGGCATTTGATGTCCTATTGTAGCCTCAGCACAGGGCCATGTAGTCTCAAACACACATGTGCAAATGACATACACAGTAAGTATGAATACAGGGGAAGCAAAAGAACACCAAAGTATGCTTTCTGGGAAACTTTCCTGGTTGGCAATTGGCTGTGTCAAAACCTTCCATACTGCCAAGCAGACACTTCAGAGCATGTGGAGTAAATGGCAGCCTCCATGGGGTGTGATGAGGCCCAAGTCCCTCACAATGATAGCTCTGAGCCCAGAGTACCATTCTCTCAATTCTAACTATTACATCTCACATTCATAAAGGTCTTCTCCATGATTCTCCTAGTTAAGAATGTCTTAGGTCTTATGTGGACATTTTCTTTTCTTTTATTATTTTCACCCAGAACCTTGCACATGATGGGCAAGTGTTCTACCACTGAACCATACCCCAGTACCTCACAGAAGATTGTAGGCAGGTGCTCTACCACTAATCCATACCTTCAATCCCTCAGTGGGGGGTTTTGGGCAAGTGCTCTACCATAGAACCATGCTGTGATAGGTTTTAGACAAGTGCTCTACCATTGAGCCATGACCCTGTCCCACAGCTACTAGATTCAAGGCAAGTGCCTTAACTCTAAACTACATTCCTGGCCCTCTTTTTACTTTTAGTTTGGAGATAGGGTCTCATTATGTTCTCCAGCCTAGCCTTGAACTTGCAACCTTTCTACTTTAGCATTCTGGGTAGCTAGGATGGCAGGCCTGTGCCACCAGACCCATTTCATGAAGATATTTTCCAGCGTGCTCTTAGGAAACCACTTCCATGCTAGCATGAGAGAACAGACACAGTTTCATGTACACTGAGCCTAGATGAGACTGGCTTTCTCGTCTGGTAGAATGGTAGTTAAATTAAGCCCTATACCACTCAGCCGTAACTTAATTGACAAGACTGGTAGAAAGACCAGCATTACAGTTTGTTAAAAGAAAGCAAAGGGACAGACAACAAGAACTCCACAATGACCTTTCTAGTGCTATTCCTTCTGCTTCGCCTGTAGGTCTAGCACTTGGCTAAGCAAGTGAGGACAGGTGACCTCTCTCTGAGACAGTAGAGTGAAATAGAAGTCTAGTAAGTTTACTAGTGATGGCATGAGGGAGGTCTGGTGGTGAGTTTTAGTTGTCAAATTAACAGAATTTCCCTGAGACATTTAAACGAGGGCTTGTCTAGATAGGGTTAGCCATGGGTGTGTCTACAGGAGGTTATCTTGGGTATACAGGTTGAAGTGGGAAGGCCTGGTTAGTGTGGTGTCATCTGATCCCGTGTAAGATGAAGTGTGCTGAGGATAGGTGAACAGCAAGTAAGCATGTGCACATTCTTTGCCTTCTGCTCTCAATGCTGGATATAATGTGACCTGATCCTTGAAGCTCCTGCTTTGTGCCTTCCTCACTGTGGTGGACTGTAACAGGACTATGAGCCACATAAACCCTTTCTCCTTTAAGTTACTTTTGCATCACTCACACCCACATGCATACACACACACAGAGATACATGATTAATTGTAACTAGTATCTCAGTCTCACTGCATTCCATGAGGAAAATGGAGACACTGCTAAAAAAAAAAAAAAAAAAAAAAAAAAAAAAAAAAAAAAAGAAATCATTTTTTGAGTGTGAGAGTGTTTTCCCTGCATGTGTACTAGGTGCATGCCTGCTGCCCAGGGAGGTCAGAGAGGGTGCAGGATCCCCTGGAACCATAGTTACAAATGGATGATTTTAAGCAGCCACAAGGGTGCCTAGTACTGAACTGGGGTCCTCTTCAGATCAGCTAGCACTTTCAGAGTTGTGCCATCTCTTCAGTTCCCCTTGACAATGGCCTTAGGTCTCTTCCCAGAGGCTAGCCTGTCCACAAGCCAATACCAAAGCAAGTTCTCAGTCCTCTCGAACTCCCATTAGAAACTGTGGAAAGCTATGACATCATCCACTAGCCATGCCAGGGGTTCCTTTGTCCATCAGTGCAGACTGCCAATGAGAGAAGACCTCAGAACTGAGGGCTGCTTTCCCTGCCTAGATTAGATCCCTGCCATTGCCTACCTAGCTGCCTACAGCAGTGCTGGGGACCCCAGTTATCTTTGTGTTTGTGGCTCCCCAGGACTGGTATTCTTCTGTAGGCCCAGCTTCTGCTAAGGTGGCTAGAGGAGTGGCCTGTCACACAGCATTACTTCTCAGATCCAGCTTACATGTCTCAAAAATACCACCTATTAAGACCCAAACACTTTGTTAGTTGGTTGCAGCCCTTTGAACAGGTTACCATGGATTTATGCTGGCATAATGGGCCTGCGTGATATATGTTCCCTGTCACTGTTGAAACAACAGTCAGTGTGTCTGAGCGGGCCCACCTGCCAAGCAATATGTTCTCAATCCCTCAGGCAGAGCGGTGTGCTGCTCGGCTAAGAAAACGTCCCCCCACTGAGCAAATGGCGCAGCCACTGAACACAGGCGACTGTGAGCGCCTGAGTAAAAGCCTTGGCTGGCCCTGGCAGGAACAGCAGAAAGGGGCAGGGGGATATTACTGGCAAGCTTCACTGCACTGACATGAGCAACAGCTAGAACCCGGGTCTGCCTTCCTTCCCCTGCCCTTCTTTTCTTCTCCTCCCTCCATGTGCCTCCCTCTCTCCCTTAATTCCATTTCTCTTTCCATTCTTTCCTTTTTATCCACCTTCTCTTTTCTTCCTTCCTTCCCATTTCTGTTTTCCCTTTTCCTCATTTTCTTCTTCCTTCCTTCCCCCTGTCCTTCCTTCTCTTCTCTTCCTTCCTCCTTCCCCCCCTCTCCACAAAATTCTTCCCTTTGTTCTTCCTGATGTACCACCACAGACTGTAGTGCACTCTCATCATTATCTCACATGGCTGGAGGGTGCGTGCCTGGGGCCAATTGTTAACAGGCCAGTATAACATAGTAGTGGTTCCTCTCATCTTCTGGGGGATTTCGTTAGCATCCAAAGGTGCTGGATGAGGCAGGCCTTCCTACAGGACAGTAGGCTGCAAACAGCTAGTCACCCAAGATCAGTGGAGGTCACATTTACCATACTGCCTCCTCCAAGAACTCCCACGATCCTGATGCTGCATGTAACCTGGAGATGTCCACAGACAGGCAGGCATCACCCTCACTTAGGAAAAGCAGACTTTTTCTTTCTTTCTTTCTTTTTTTTTTTGCACAGCATAGGCACTAGGGGTTTGGGCAGAAAATGCTGTGGCTAATTAGTGATAGCAGGAGGTCTGTGCTGTGAAGAATGCCTCGGAGGTGCTGAACAATACTGCTGGTAGCTCCTCCTAAGATAGAAAAGACTGTTAAATGAATAAGCCCTCTGTGGGTTATGTAACAAGCAAGGGGTGGAAGGCTGTTCAAATCAGCGATAAAAAGCGCTGTAGCTTCCTTTTTAAATGTATCTGTGTTTGTGTGTATGTTCATGTGCTATGTTGCACTAGAAAGTCAGAGGGCAACCTCAGGTGTTGGTCATCTTCTTCCTCTGAGACAGCATCTTTTGGCCCCCACCACCATGTACATCAGGTTAGCTTGGCCCAAAGGCTTCTGGAGTTTTCCTGTCTCAAGCTCTCAACTCACCGGGGAAGCAATGGTATTGCACTGTTACTGTGTCTGGCTTTACGTGGGTTCCAGGAATTCAAACTCACATCCTCACACTTACGTGTAAGGCGCTTTTATCTACTATCTAGACCAAGGCTACAGTTTTACTTGAGCATTTTAGACCAATCCTGTTGAACCTCCTATCAAGATGTCCAAACAATCAGAGGGTACCAAACTGCATGAGGTTCATGAATAGTCCTTGTCAAACACCCCGAGAATGTGAGCTTTTCCATGACTGCAGTATCCAGCATATGTTAACACCCCCCCCCCCCACACACACCTAATCATTTATTAAAGGGAGGATGTCAAGGACAAAAGAAAACCCTAAGAGACAACAACAAAGCAAAGAGCAACGGCCAAATTAGGAACTAGCCTGCCCTGCTGCAGAGCATACAATACATTACTGCTTAGCTTATGAGCGTTGAGATAACACTTGACTATACCAAGCAAGAAAAGAAGACAGAGACTTTGGTCTTATTTAGAGGAAAACACATAGGCTTTATAAATGCTTGGACACCCACAAAAAAGATAACTTGGAGAGATATTCAGGAGTAGAAAGCTCAGGTTGATGTGTCCTCAGGCAGTTTTTAATTTGTGTGTGTGTGTGTGTGTGTGTACCATGTGTCACATATGTGCATTTGCATATATGTTCATGTATGTGTGGGTGCTGATGTATAAATGTGAAAGCCAGAGGACAAACTTCAGGGTTTAAGACCACGTCTCTAACTGGGACTCAGGGCTCACCAAGTAGGCTAGACTTTGTGGTCAGCAAGGCCCAGGGGTCTGCCTGATTGTCTCTCCCCATCGCTGGTGTTACAAATATGAGTCACTATATCTGGCTTTACAAAAACTGTTACATTTATTTGTGTGTCAATGCATATAGATGCACTAGTCAGTTTGCTCCTTACACTGTGTGGGTCCCAGGGAACAAATGCGTCACCTGGCTAGGCAGCAAGTGCCTTTACCTTCTAAGTCATGTCACCAGTCCAACCTGGCTTTTAAAATGTGCAGTCTGCTAAGCCAGATAGAGGACCCTGGGTAAGATGATCAATCCTCACTCAGAAAGGCAAATGGGACAGGCATCAGAGGAGGGAGAAAACAGGAAACAGGACAGGAGCCTACCACACAGGGCCTCTGAAAGACTCTACCCAGCAGTATATCAAAGCAGATGCTGAGGCTCATAACCAAACTTTGGGCAGAGTGCAGGGAATCATATGAAAGAAGGGGGAGACAGAAAGACGTGGAGAGGACAGGAGCTACATAAGGAGAGCAACAGAACCAAAATATCTGGGCACAAGGGTCTTTTCTGAGACTGATACTCTAACCAAGGACCATGCATGGAGATAACCTAGAACCCCTGCATAGATGTAGCCCATGGCAGCTCAGTGTCCAAGAGGGTACGATAGTAAGGGGAACAGGGACTGTCTGACATGAACTCAGTGGCTGGCTCTTTGATCACATCCTCCTGAAGGGGAAGCAGCCTTACCAGGCCACAGAGGAAGACAATACAGCCAGTCCTCATGAGACTTGATAGGCTAGGGTCAAATGGAAGAGGAGGAGGGCCTCCCCTATCAGTGGATTTGGAGAGGAGCATGGGAGATGATGAAGGAGGGAGGGAATGAGAGAGGGGGCCTATAGCTGGGATACAAAGTGAATAAACTGTAATTAATATATAAAATACCTTAGCGGGGAACAGCTTTAACAGTCCACAGAGGAAGACAATGAAGCCAGTCCTGATGAGACCTGGTAGACTAGGGTCAGATGAAAGGGAAAGAGGACCTCCCCTATCATTGGACTGGGGAGGGGCACAGGAGAAGAAGAGGGAGGGAGGGATTGGAAGGGTTGGAGCTACAGCTGGGATACAAAGCGAATAATGCATTCTGGTGATTGAACACAGATCCTTATGCTTTTGCAGCAAGCATCTTACCCACTGAGCCATCTTTCCAGCCCTGGTTTTTACTTTCATTATCTCATATATATGTATATGTAATGATGAAAAAATATATCTAGCTATTTTAATAAAGCAGTAAGATCAATCAGAAAACAGTGCAGTGAAAAGCATAGGCACTTATATGTGGGGATAAGAGCACTGATTGAAAGTAGGTTTGGGGGCTAAAAATGTGGATTTAATAATACAAGGTTTACCTAGCAATCATAAAGCTCTAGGTCCCACCTCTAGCACTGCATAAACTGGGCATGGTGGCACATGCCTGTAATCCTTTCCTGCAATACTTGGGAGGTATCAGAAGCTTAAGGTCAAGGCTGGGGAGATGGCTCGGTGGTTGAGAGCATTGGCTCTTCTTCCAGAGGACACAGGTTGAATTCCCAGCACCCACATGGCAGCTGATAACTATTTGAAGCTACAGCTCCAGGAGATTCAACACGCTCATGCAGACATACATGCAGAAAAAAAAAAATACCAATTCACATTAAAAACTACCAGTGAGCTCAATGCTAGCCTGGCGACATGAGACTTGGTGTCAATAATCCCTTCTGCCCTTTTCTGAAGAATTAGGTTTTGGAGAAAGGCAACAAGGAAGAAAAGGTATACAGGAAGGAAACAAACATACTCCCACAAACTCTGCTCGGCCCTCTATGTGCAGGTGGGTATGTGCCACACACACCAATTAAATAAATAAACAAAATATGTTTTTACATTAGAAAATGCAAGAAGCAAATAAAAGAAAAACAAAACAACCACCAAAATAACTGATGATGATGATGATGATGATGATGATAATCCTTCCACGGTCTGGTAACACTAAGACATTTTTTTTTTTTTTTACCTTTGGGATAGTGTTCTGTGTAGCCCTGGCTGGCCTCAAACTCACTGTACAGTCACAAATGACCTTGAACTTCTGACCGTCCTATCTGTACTTCCTGAGTGCTAGGATTACGGGCATGTACCTCCACGCCCGATTTAGGTGAGGATGCTGGGGATGAATGCAGGGCCTCCTGCACACCGCATAAGCATTCTAACTGGAGCTCCAGCCCAGGTGCAGCTCACTGAAGTTTAACAAAGTTTTGCAGCTTAGTATGTGGACTCCTATCAAGACACATTTCTGTATGGCTTCAGTTTTGATTATTCCACTACCGAGTAAGTGCAAACCTGTCAGGCCTATAGTCATTTTCTTCTCTACCTTGTCAATATCATATGGCTACAGCACTACCCATTGTGTAATTTTCAGATATCTGAAAATTTCAGGTGACCGTCCCTTAGTATATTATTTTTTTCTCCTCCTTCAATATTTTCCCTGATGTAATAAACAATGAATAAGAACTGTATCCAGCCCACTAGATAAAACGTTACTTATGTAGTGTGACTAAAAGTCCTAGAAAAGAACAGTACTTCACACCGAAGCTTCTGCAAATTGATTAACTGGTAAGAACTGTTAAGAACTTAATTGTGGAGAGGTTGGAAATATTACAGGTCCAGAGCCTCCTAATTGCAGTATCTCGAACTATCTTTGGCTCCCTTATTAGCCATTCCTTATCCACCTCTTTGTCTGACCAATAGATTTAAAAAAAAAACCCTTTTGGAATGTGTTAATGTAACAAAATTCCAGTTTCCACCAACCAAAACCATACCATAGCATCAGAGGACTACAGCTGCAATTTCTTTGCTTTGCTATACCCACCTATCTAATATTTCTACCAAGGTACTTGAGAAATCATCTTGGTTTTATGATTTTCTAAGCACTGTTACAATAAAAACCTCGGGAAATGGTTAGTGTTGGAACCCAGAGTTTAGTGTAATCTAAACACGTGTTCCCTGGCTGGTCACTCATATTTGGCTCCAGAATAAACTATTTCTTATCTGCTTTGAGGTGAGAGCTCTGTTTTTATGTTGACACCAGTTATCACTGCCAGGATCTGACTTCAAAAGACACCAAAGATGACCATCTCCACAAGAATCTTTTATAACACACTTGTCTGAATTAATAAGTGTTTGACCATTTTAAGAAAAAAAAAATATGCTTAAATATATCTAAGCCAAAGATAAATGTGTCTGATAGGGTATTTTTTGAAAACGCACTGCATTAGTTTGGCCTTGTTTTTGCATGCTTCCTCAGCTGGGTCATGAGACTGTGGCTTCTGGGTCCTCTAGACATAAACGCCATTCAGCTGACTTTGGCTTCGTGTAGTTGGTCAAGAAGCCCAGCTTCCTCCTGTTTTTAATCAGATACCGTTTGATGTTTACCCATTTCTGACACCTGGCTCACAACAGGTCCCTGGCTGCCAGTTCAAGCTGGGTTATGTGTCTGTGACCCTGTTGTGACAGTTCTCCCTAGATGAAATGTTCCAGGGTCACATTGGCTTCCCTGTCACAGACCCAAGGCTGCAGGCCACAGCCCTCCCCTGAGATCACAGCCACAGACTCAGCCCTGCCCTGCCAGCAGGAAGGGGGGGATGGTTCTTGTGGTTACCATGAGACATCAGTGCTGGAGGCTGCCTTCCAGGCCCAGTCTCCAACACTCAGCTACTTCTGAAATGAAACAAGAACTAACACATGCAAGTGAAATTACCAGTTTCTCCTGATGCTTAAGCAAACAGCTCTACCTGCCCTGCATATTAATCACTTTGAGGCTCCAATGGAGCTAGTGTTCCAGTGTTTGTACTGATTTGGGTTAAGTCTGGAATCACATGAATCAGAAAAGAGGAGAGAATGTCATTTGTGGTCAAGTCAAGGATGATTCTGAAAGTGTCTTTTTTCTCTTCTTGGATGTTGAAGGACTCCAAGAGAACTACATAAGTCAATAAATCAAACAATCAATATATATCCATCAAACCGTTGCAGACATTGCTTAACTTTGGTTTGTCTACACCCTTGAGAATTTAGATCCAATTGTTCCCTGACCATGATTTGGGCCTGCTCTAAATAATTTCTATTTTGGACAGTTAGCAACTACAGCATGGTTATCAACCCCTGGTGATGTCAATAAAGCAGGTAGACATTTTAGCTCTTCCCTCCTTAAGGAACAAGGCTACAGGAGCAGGAACTATTGGTGGAGCTTGCAGAACACTTGGAGTTTATCATGATACGCATTGAAGATGGAGAAATCTGCCACCGTTTTAGGAATCTTTCCCCCACTCCTGTTGGTAAAGCACTCTCTGGCTGAGAGTGAAACACTTCTACTGTTCGAATTGACAAGTATTCAAGGCAGCCAGCACACCTCATATGACGCTCCAATTTACTTTTTATTTAGAACTAGAGTGTTCTCTTCCAAGAACCCACTTCAACACAGAGAATGGCCTCAGTTCTGTCTCCTTAAAGGACCCAAATCCAGTCTAGCAGTTCTTCTATGGGACAATTTGTTACGTGTTTGGCATAGATTCCTCTCCTGAGGCAAGAGTGGGTGGTAATGAGAGAACCTGGCTTATCCCTGGCAATAACTCAAAAGAGTCAGGAAATGCCTACAGCAGTTCAAAAGGCTTCTCAAGAACAGATGAACATGAGGGCCTATAGACAATGTTCTAGCAAAACCAAAAATACAGACCCTAGGGAAGTATGTGTCATGCTCAGACCACAGCTTAAAATTCTAGGTGTCTTGGGGCTGGAGAAAGGGCTCAGTTAGAAGATGGCTTGATATTCAAGCAGAGGCACTGAATTCAGATGCCCAGGACCCGTGTAAAGGGCCAGGTTCGTGACAAATGTTTGTAATCCCAGCACTGGGGACCTAAGTGAGTGGATCCCTAGGGCTTACTGTCTAGCTAGTCTTGCTCAGTCTGTGAGCTCTAGATTCAGTAAGAGATCCTGTCTCAATAAGGTGGAGAGTGATTACAAAAGAGTCCTGCTCTTGACGTTTGGCTTATGCACACATGTACAGTGCACACAGTCTCTCTCACACACAGAGGAACGCACACACACACATAACTCTAGATGTCTTTTGCTTTTTATAGAGATTAACATATCTCATCAGTACAGTTAATACTGTACATGAGCATGACACTTTAGTGCTTTCAAGGAATTTTATATATTATTTTACAGTTTTATTTTTTAATTTAATTTTATAAATATTTAGTAATTGTGTATGTGTGAGTACACACGTGAACTTGGTTAGATGCATGCATTATGACACAGGGCACAGGTAGAGGTTAGTTTTCTTCTTCTATAAGTCCTCAGGATCTAACTCAGGTGTTCCAGGTTGACAGTAATACTCACTGAACTATCTTGCCAGCCTTGATTTTGAACCTTAAAGGGCACATCATGGCATGGGAAGTGAGGAAGTAATGAGATGTGTGAGTGTGGCCTACTCTTCTCAACCTTTGGGAGAGGGGGACAGGGAGAGGTTCAAGACCAGGTTTCTCTGTGTAACCCTGATTGTCCTGGAACTTGCTTTGTAGACCAGGCTGGCCTCAAACTCACCCTGCCTCTGCCTCCCCAGTGATAGGCTTACAGGGGTGTGCCTCTAATGCCCAGCAACCCTCTGAACCTCTTTAGGCCTTTCTTTTTCTGCAACATAAAGACAGCATATGGATAGCCTTGAATAAATCAATCTACATAAAGACTTCAGCTTAGGGCCTGAAGCACAGAATGAACAGAGGGCAGTTATTTAGATATTTTTGTGTATTGCAGGTAAAACAATGATTTCTTTAAGATAAAAATTTGTTATTATGGCTAGATGATATAAAAACAACAGCAAAATATCCTTAAAATAAGAGCTGTAGCTGATGCTCAGTGGTAGAGCACTTGCCTAGCATGTAGGGGGATCCTAGTGTGGCTGGATTACCAGTCCTACCTCCCAGGGACCCCCCAAAAAAACTTAAAGATGAGAGAAGTTTAAAAATGTTTTCACATTAACAGATTCAAAAGTATTGCAAAAGATCACTTCAGACTACACAACAGAGATGAAAGCCTACACTCAAGTGTGTTCATGGCCCCCTTATGCAATTACAATGTGGAAGCAATCCAACTGTCCACTGATAAGTGCACAAACAAAATGCCACATATAACTACAGTAGAATGTTTTTCAGCCTTGAAAATCATCCTGGTTACCATTAATTGTTGACTTGACATACCACTTCACTTGAACAGAGTTTCAGCTGAAGTGTCTTCATCAGGTTGGTCTGTGAGGAATCTCTGTGAGGGATTGTCCTCATTGCTAACTGATACAGGAGAGCCCCGCCCACTGTAAGCAGGACCATGAAACAGCTGCCTGAGCTGCCAGAGAGCCAGCAGGTAACATTATTGAATGGTGTCTGCTTAAAGTTCCCACTTGAGTTCCTAAGTTCTCTCAGTGATGGCCTATAATCTGAAAGCTGAAATCAAATCTTTCCTCCCCTAAGTTTCTTTCAGTCACAGTATTTTCTCATTCCAACAGAGATCAAGTAAACACAAAAGGAGAAGAACATTCTGACACAGGATACAATGCAGACCCACCTTGAGGTTACTATACTAAATAAAAGGAACAGCTGATCATAAGACAAGTATGATTCCACTTATATAAGACACCTAGGGTGGTGGAAACAAGAAGTAAAGGGTGGCTGAATGGGCTGGAGAAGGAAGACTTGGGGTTTCACATTCATGGAGACTCAATTTGGAAAAGTGGAGAAAAAGAATCTGAAAATTTATAGTGATGCTATTATATTATATATATTATAATATACAACAACATGCGTGTTTTCATGACACTAAAGTAATCAAAATGGAAAACTTCATAACAGGTGTATGTGTGTGCCTGTAAGAACACCAGTAGAAGGTTCTACAAAAGTGTTATGACTATGTACCAACGGACTGTAGGCTTCAAGGGGAAAATGGGGGCATATTTTCTGGGCTAGTGCTCCTTATTGCCTAGTTAGGGAGACAGGAAACCACTAAAAAGATCAGAGGCCTGCAATTAAGGTGATTCACAAATAAACAAGACTCTACAAAGCCATACCAGGCCAGTGGCAGGATCCTATTGGTGGGCATCTGCCACCTTTTACACAGGCCAGATGTCTTGGATCAGATGATGGGTAAGGACAATGACCTGGGGTCTCATTGAAGAGCAATCCATGACATAAAGTGATTAGGAAAGGAAAAAAAAAGGTTCCCAAAGACACCCAGTGACGAACAACTCCATCTCAGGTTCCTCCATACTCCATCAGGCAAATGCTGAAAATATGGCTGTAATTAAGCACTTTCTTATCCTCTCCTAGCAGAACCCCATTCAAGATAAAGGATCAAGCCACACAATACACAGGCTAATTAGGGATGTTCCCCTTCCCCCTCAGGCCTTCAGCTGAAAAAAAACATTTCACACCATTACATCACAGGGACAATAGGTTCTGGAGACCACTCTGAGACAGCCACTGAGCAGGAGAGAACAAAGCCACAGCAGAAAGGGAAACCAGGGGACCAAAAGCATGTGCTCCATCCCTGACCCAGGATTCTCCATGATGTACACTGGCAAACTGCAACCTGAAGACCAAGTCCACACTCAGTTTCTGTATACTGTATGAGTGAGGAAAAAAAAGCCAAAACAAAGAACACACAACAGAGCCATATGCGGCTTTAAAAGCTAAAGTACTGGCTGGCATTTATAGAGCAAGTTTGCTCATCTTTGCCCAAGAAACAGGGATAACGAAGCCATGTGTTTCATAGCAAAGAGAAGGAGGGCAGAGAGAGCACAGATGCTCACAGAGAGAGCAAGGGAGATGACTCAGTCAGTAAAGTGATTCCCTCACAGGTTATAAAGATCTGAGTTTGACCCCAGCACAAAAACAAAAGAAAAAAAAAACACACAGATGTGATAGTGTATGTTTGTCACCTTAGAGATGGGGAGGTAACGACAGAAGGTTCCCTAGGTCTCCCTGGACAGCAGGTCTAGTCTCCTTGGGCAAGTTCTAGGCCAGTGAGAGAGTCACACCATGGAAGAGGGGATGGAAAGAATCTAAAAGCCAGAGGACAGGGGCATGTGCAGCAAAAGATGCCTTCCAGAAATGGGTAATGGAGGGCCCTCGAGGCTCCACTTCTCCCAGAAGGCTACTGGCAATCAGTGATTGTGGGAAGAAGGGGTGTCATTCAGAGGTGGAGCCTCTGATAAATTCACTGGCTCTGGTAAACAACCCCACATACAGGCTTAAACAAGAATTTCTGATTAAACTCGGGGGGTCACACACTAAAAAAAAAAGACATGTGATCAGGGGACTTGTTGAGAGGGATTCTAGCAAGAGACAGAGAAAACAAGAGAGCAAAACTGTGAGTCAAATGATTAAAATTCATTATGCACGTGTATGAAGCTGTCAAACAATTTTAAAAAAGAAAACAAGGAACAGTAAAAACGTGAAGAAAAGATAGAGTTGAAATTGTTGAGTGACATCCATTATGTATGCATACAACACGGCCATGTGCACCCATACACACAAGTGCATGCGCGCGCGCGCTCGTGCTTTACTGCCTGATTTTTACAGAACAAGTTTGCTCACCCATGCTCTGGGAGACAGGACTAATTAAGCTATATGTTGGGAACCAAAGAGAAGGCAGGTAAAGAGATCCATGGAAAGCTCACTTGGACACATTTTAAAGCTTCAAATAACAGCCAATGATGATGCTACAACTCTCTGAATTTGATGGAGACATCCTTTTAGTGCATGTCTTCATGAGCAGCAAGATCTCTCTCTGTGATAATATAGGAGTCAGAAACAATACAGAAACCTGAGTGGCTTACTATTCAAGAAAATTATTAAGTAGGAAAAGACAAAATTGTACATTTCTTCCATATTGCCTGTCCCTTTCTCAAACCCAGTTCTTAAATCAAGATCAAACATGTTTTTAGGAAACTATTATAGTTTATGGTGTTATCTGATATAATCCTATAGTTTCTGGGCACTTAAAAGTTTAAAATAGGTTGCACATAGAACCTTAACAGAAAAAGTGACTGGTGGTAATAATACTGATCCTCCTGTAGCAATTCAGAAACAGATGGTTTAGAACTCACTAATCATTTCCTAAAAAGATTCACTTACTTATTTTATGTATGTTTGTGTGTGTGGTGGGGTATATGTGTGCATGATTGCAGGTGTCCATGGAGGTAAGAAGAGGATTGAATTTCCTGGAAATAGAATTCAATGTGGTTGGGAGCCACCTGGTGAAAGTGGTGGCTGCTGGGAGCCACCTGCTAATCCTCTGAAAGAGCAGCAAGGATTCTTAACCACTGAGCCATCTCCCTAGCCTCTAGAGGTTGCTAATTCTTAAGAACCCCCAAAAGAAAACAAATCTCCATTGCCTAACTATGTCTAACTTAACATGTCTGGATTCTGAACACAGCTCATCTCCTATTCAGCCTGCATTAACTCAACTTATTTCTTCTTTTCTTCTCAGAGTAATGAATAGTTTTCTTCCACTGAATGGTAGGATCATTACAAATATTGCTATGACTGGCTGTTAAGCACACTACATATTAACTTTGCCTCTTGAAAGGACCGACTGGGGAGTGGCAGTCAGTTATACCCTCTCTTACGTTCCACATTGCCAAGCTGGGCTCAAACTGGAATGGAAAAAGTGAATTTTCATTTATAAAACAGTGGACAGTGAGCACAAAGAATAAAAGTCAGTAAGTGAGGTGAGGTGAGGCTGGTTAACTCTTGCCAGGTAAACAAATGTTGATGAAAAAGCTGAACTTTGCCTGGTCTCCATGATGCAGTGTCCTCCAACAGGACCTGAAAACAGCCTCTAATATCAGTGTGATTTTACACAGAAAAAGAACTCTTCTGTGGATCTGTTCTTTGTTCCATGAATGTTTCAATAATTACAATACTGGGTGAGTTCTGTGTCCTTGGAAATATACTTTCCAAAGGAAGTTGTAGGTAAGACAAGCTATGCTTACCAGCTTGCCATCGAGAGAGAGAGAGAGAGAGAGAGAGAGAGAGAGAGAGAGAGAGAGAGAGAGAGAGAGAGAAGAGAGGAAAAGAGAAGAAAAGGTGTGATAGGGCTTGGCGAGGAGGTAAGCATGAGGGCAAGCATGAGGACCTGAGTTAAAATCTCTGGCATTCATCTAAAAGTCATATGTGGCTGCATGTGTCCAGCGTGGATGGGAGGCAAAGACAAAATTGTTGGGGTTTGCCAACCAGTGAGCCTAGGTGAAAGGATGAGTTCCAGAAACAGTAAGTGACCTTGTTTCAAAAATTAAGGTAGAAAATAATAGAGGACAGCATTGATGTGGATCTCTGTCCTCCACTCACGTTTGCATAGGCAAGTGTGCATGCACACACACACAGGCATAGAGAGAAGTAGCTAAGGGGTTTGGAAAGGGGACTTGCCCTATCAAATGATGCACTGGCTCCAAAGAGGATGAACTCTATCTGCAGAGCACAGAGCTTGGCTTAAGGACTTTGTGTCTCAGGGACTTACATTCTTTTGCAAGTATCCAAGTGGCCATCTTAAAGCCAGATTAATATTGGGGGAAAGTACTGTCTATACTAGGACAGGGTTCAGTAACATAAAGATTCCAAACAGACTGTATATTTCAAGGCCTTTTGGTTTTATTCTTTCTTTCTCAAATCTCTCTCTCTCTCTCTCTCTCTCTCTCTCTCTCTCTCTCTCTCTCTCTCTGTGTGTGTGTGTGTGTGTGTGTGAGTATGTGTGTGTCCCCATGGAAGCTAAAAGAAATTGTTAGACGTTGTGAAGTTGGAGTTACAGGTGGTTGGGAGCCACCTGACACAGGTCCTGGGAACCCAAGTAGCACACTCTGGAAGAGCAGCAAGTGCTTTTTGTTGACCCATCTTTCCAGCCCCTTACTTCCTTTCTAATACAATTTTTTCTTCCTCCTCTCCCCTACTCCTTTTTTTTTTTTTTTTTTTTTTTTTTTTGGTTTTATGAAACAGGGTTTCTCTGTGGAGCCCTGGCTGTCCTGGAACTTGCTCTGTAGACCAGGCTGGCCTTGAATCAAAGATCTGTCTGCTTCCACCTCCTAAGTGCTTAGATTAAATGTGCTGAATATGTTTTTTTAAAAAAAAATTGTGTGTTGAATGTTTAAAAAAAAAAAAAAAAAAAAAAAACAACAACCTTGTGCCAATTGTTAGGCCACTTATCTCCACCCCAATAAAATCATTCCCTTATTTATGTTTCAGAAGCCAGTCTTGCCGGAACACTGATTTCCCTGCCCTTTGACTGCCCGTCAAACTAAATGTTACTTACAAGCAATTGACTGCAAGTTGGTTTAACAGCAAGACATCCCTTTAATTAACTGCCTTCTTTTTTTATTGCAGTTGACAGGCAATACATTTATAGCATCTCAACTGATTACACAAGATCTTAGGTAGTTATATAACAATTGGTAAAGGATAAAAAAAATAGCCTGCATTAAGCCTAACGAATAGGATTTGTGATTAAGAAATCTCAAGAGAGGAAAAAAAAAAAACTTTAGTAATTTCAGAGAATTTCTGATTGAATGCCACCACCATTTTAATAGAAAATTATTAACCTCACTAATTAAAAATCTGTTTCACCTACTTTTCTAGACAAAATTGTTCCACAGACACTGTTGATCTTTCCCTCAGACTTAGTTTCATGCAGAAATTTTATCTCTCAGAATACAGTAAACAAAAGCATAAAATAAATAACATAATTTAGCCAAAATATATTTATTAGTTACCTTTCTAAAATTTAAAACATAAACTATATTCTACTTTAAAAAATGTTTTATGATATATATGTGTGGGTATGTAAGGGGTTGCTCATGGGAGGGCAGGTGACCTGATCCCCTGGAACTAGAGTTCCAGGTGGTGGAGAGCCACCTGATGTGGGTGCTGGGAATGAATTCCCATCCTCTGCAAGAGCAGAATGTGTTCTTAACCTCTGAGCCATCTCTTCAGCATCTAACAATACTCAACATAAAGAGATGAGTGAGGTCCAAACGGCTGGTGCACACACCATAGAACCACTCTAAAACCCTTCACCATTAAAAATGGCACTATGTATAAAATATTCAAGGAGAGCATCCACAAGGTATCATTTAGCAGGGGAAAAGAGACCTGAGCTCTAGACAGTCGGTATGACTGCAATTATGTTCACTGGTGAAGAGAATAAAAGACCAGAAGGAAGCAAAAAAACCACACTGACCTCATCCTGATTTCAATTCACTTGTTCTAACTCTCTATACTTTCTATCATTTACTGCTTTTGTAATAAGAAGGAAAGCCTGTTGCTGAGGAGGAAGTGGATTCTCCCTCAGGTCTTAATTAGGTGATATTCTAGACTCTTAGCTGTCCAGCGAAAACACTCCCAGCGAGTCACGTTCACAGCAAGGATGGTTGCCTGCTGACAGGAGCTCCATCTTCTCTAGATAAGTGTGAAGGCTGGGGGGAAACAGACAGTTGGGAAGGGGTGCGGGAGGGGCCTTGCAGGGATGCCAGCTCTTGCATTCACAAACAAGCAAATTCTCAGTAGTACAAGGAATCATTAAAACCAAACTAATACTCCTGCCCCGCAAAAAAAGGGGAGGGCAAGAAAACACCCACCCTTGTTATCTAATACTCATGTTGGAGAGACTTCATATCCGCACATATGAAGAAACCAAGAGGGAGGAATAAGCCAAACTCAATTTAATTGGGAGCTCTCTTGACAGAATCGTTATTAATAAGGTTGTATTGTACAAACCCCTCTGAAATCCCCAACGCTGTGGACTACACCAGCAGAGAGGCATTTAACATCCACCATGCCTCACTCCCCGTGCACTTGGGTAGGCTCATCTGTTCTGGCCCCTCCTGCCAAATCTCCCAGTCCTGCGCCCCCAACCCCCATTCTCAAATCAAAGGGAAAAAACTTGTCTTGAGCAAACCTTCCATCAATTATTCACACGATATTACAGTGTATGTCAGCAATCTCTTGGTGTTTAAAAAACTTAACTACAAGCCAATTAAAATGTAAACTGAGAAAGACGGATGGAGCCGGTTGCTCTGGTGTGAACTTGAGCAGTTCCTAACGTGTGTTACAACTTCCAGACCCGCTAATTTGACAGCTGCTTTCATCAGTGGGGCAGAGCCCTCCCCCATGACTTCTCCCTCTTTGTCTTAATGGAGTGCATCTCCCAGGAGAAATGGTTCTACCGTTCTGTTTGGGCAGATGAGTCCTCAGGGTCTTGCAAGCAAGCCTGCACTCTCCAAGAGGAAGCTATTAACGCAGTTAGTTTCTTCTTTGTTTTTAAGGACCTATCATGGACTCCAGGTTGCAGCTTGGAAGTCACATGGTTTTATTTAAGAAAGAAAGAGAAAGAAGGAAAGAAAGAAAGAAAGGAGGGAGGGAGGGAGGAAACAGAAAGAGAGAAAGAGAGAAAGAGAGAAAGAAAGAAAGAAAGAAAGAAAGAAAGAAAGAAAGAAAGAAAGAAAGAAAGAAAGAAAGAAAGAGGCAGACATGGTATTTGTGTAGGGGGATGGGAAGGTATGCAGGTAGAATTCACATTGAAACAAGGCTGTTTCAAACAAGAATGTTGGGAAAGGGGGGTGATAGTGGAGACAAAGACACTAAACAAATCTTCCACTGTTGCTCAATTTTTTTTTCCTATGGTGCACTTCACCTTGACACTCCCTCTTCATCTAGACTGAATAAACTTGAGATGACCTAACAGCAATACATCATGCATCAACTGGTTTGTGTTTGCTGGTTGGTGTTTGCTGGTTGGTGTTTGGGGTTTAATTCTGTAGTGCTCGGGGAGGGTGAGGTCCCAATCCAAGGTCCTGTACAAGCTAGGCAGGTGCTATATAACTAAGTTGTACCTTGGACACCCTATTGGTCTCTTAGATGGTAATGTGTTGATTAATATTGACCATCAACCTGATAAAATCTGGAATCACCTAGGAAACAGACCTCTGGGCTTATCTTCCGGGGAGTTTCTTGATTGGGTTAACAAAGGAAGGAAAAATCATCCTGAATGTGGGTGGTAGTAGCATATGGGCTCAGGAATGAATAAAAATGTAAAAAAGAAATGAGCCGTCTTACTACTTCCTGAAAGTGAATGCAACTGGCTGCCTCACACACCTGCTATCACGCCTGCCCCAAGATAATGGGCTGTGCACTCAACCCTTAAGCCACAACAAGCCCTTCTTTGCTTTTCTCTGACATTTTGTCACAGCAACAAGAATTGTAAATAATTCAGAGAGGTATTTTGAGTCATTCCAGTAACAGAAAAATATGGGCCCTTTCCAGATCCCTAGCATAGCTCCTCCATACCCCTTCTCCTAACCCTCCCTTCCCATTCAACTTCAATTAGGACACCTCCACCTACAGTGAAACCACAGCTCTTGGGACCAGATTGGGACAATAACACCGGGGCAGGTTATTAAAGTTTCTGTATTCTCTATCTCTTCTTTCTGGAATGTGAGTTTTTGTTTGCAACTCACATTCAGGCCAGAGACATTTGATCTGCCTAAAGAAAGATGGGTCTGAACTGTGAAATCTCATGCTCTCAGCCTTGGCAGCCTGGCGCCTATCTAATGGAATATTATTTCAATTCAGTTTTCCTCTGTTCCTACTTCCTCATTAGATAATACAGTTTATAGAAGAGACAAAAATGGCCTTCCATTGTCACAGAGGATAAAACTCACCCTAGTCCCAAGAAAGCCTCAAGTATGAAACCTTACCTCCACTGAACAGTCACCTGTGTATGTCAGGTCAATTAGAAAGGTCCAAGTTCATGAAGAAAGAGTACAAGCTCAAAGCAACATAATCACAGGAAATATCATGGTATCCTATGAGCTAATGACCATGATATTAGTGGCTCACTATTTCAAGTTAATGCCTTGGAAAAGACACTAATCAATGAAGTAATTCATTACCTTCTAAAGTATCAGTAGAGGCTGAACTCACAAAGACAGACACAACTGAAAATTAAGAAATGTGTAGCCACTATAATCATATTTTTTAAAAAAAACCCAACAACTCAACCTTTCCTTTGTCCCTCCTTCCTATACTCTCAGCTGTGGAATTTTCTCTATTATTAACTGATGCAGACAGTCCAGTCTGCTGTGCATGGTACCATTCCCTAAGTATGTAACTCTGTGCTGTAAAAGAAAGCGAGCTAAGAATGAACCTAGGAGAGGCAGCAAACAACGTCCCTCCATGGCTTCTGCTTAAGTTCCAACCTTGACTTCCCTCAGTGATGGTCTGTAACTTAGAAGATGAAAAACCCTTTCCTCCTACAAGCTGCTACTTGGTCAGTGTTTTATCACAGCAACAGAAAGGAAACCAGACCGCCAGGCTTTACTGTTAGTCAGAGAAGACTCTGTACTCTGCGAGTATACTTCGTGCTTATTTGATCAAATTGAGTTAGCAGGTGTGTATCAGAAAAGCTTATGGGTCAAAATGAAAGCCAGATGGTTATCTGAGTAGCGCAGATGATCAATACATTCATTCTGCTATTTAATCCTGCTGAATTATTTACCACAGTGGCTTTCAACCCTCACTGTGCAGAGAATCATGTGAGGAGATTTTAAAACTACAGATACTGGAGTCCTTAAGTGCTTTGGTTCAGTTGGCCAAAGACACTGGTATTTTTTTTTTTAAGTTAAATGTGGTGGTGCCAAAGGTTAAGAAGAATAATCAGAATGAGTGGGCAACCAGATTATTCTCTGTAGCAAGAAGGGGCAACATTACAGACCCCACAGACTCTGGCTGCCTTCAATACCTTCAGCCTTTAACCTCCTGATATCTTTCTGGTTATGATACTTTCTGAATAGTTGCATCTCAATCTTCTGTCCAAATACTCAAAACAGGCTATTTTAGGTCTTGGCTTTGAAACTATGGATTCTGATCAGGAAACCACATTGAAAACCACAAAGAAGACAGAAGAGATGTCTCAGTGGTTAGGGGCACAGGGCTAATTTCAACTCCTATCACTCATATTGGGCAGCTCACAATAATCTGTAACTCCAGCTTCAGGGAATCTAACTATCCTCCTTCCTCCCATGGACAACTGTACTCGTGTGTGAAAATATGCGTCCCCACACCTAATTAGAACCACAAAAAGATCCCAATGGGTACCCACAAGAATGTCTACAATCAAATGTAAATAACAAGTGTTAGTGAAGATACTGAGGAAGTAGAATCCCAAGAAGACATTGGTAGGGATGTAAAATGCATTTTACATCCATTTTATACGCAGTCATAATATACAAATGATAAGATATCATGGCAGTGCAGATCCATAATACAGATCTTGAAACCAAGAAAAACAAAACAAAACAAAAACAAGTGAAAGAGGTTAGCTACAGTGAGTCACATATCACATGATTCCACTTATGCGATGTGTTGAATGGGCACCAGCCCATTTGTCCTCCAGGATCCTAACAGGTCTGTGGCTTGTCATAGATCCTGCCAGTTACACAGCTGTACCCTGAAGCCTCACCTGACCATAAGGCCTTTTTAGATTACAGGACCTGGATCCTGGTTCCAACATATTCTACCCATCTACATCCCAACATCCTTTAGTTACAGAGTTATCTCTTCCAAGAGAAGCTCTGCACTATATATGGTTCAGTGGCAGAGCACCTGCCTAGAATTCCCCAGTAAGGAGCTGAGATGTAGCTCATTGGTGGACTACCTGTCTAGAATCTGTTGAACAGAAAGCACAGCTAAGTAAGAAAGCACTTGCCTAGCATGCATGAGGCCCTGGCTTCTATTGCCAGCACCACAAACCAAACAAACAACACATGGCAGATGTTTAGGTAAGATCAAAACCTGTCACTAGGGATAATGTGGAATCATAAAGTCTCAGAGGCAGTAGCAGACTAAAAGACACTTGTAATAGCATCAAGTCTTTGAATCACTCTCTCTGGTTGTAAGGTCTCTCCAGGCAACCAAGTGCACTATGCTGTGGGCTCCTCACAGAACACCTCCAACTACTCTTCCTTCCCCCCACACTGTGCAAACTTCATGTGGGTCCAACCAGTCTTCTACTTCTTTTCATCAACAGACATCTTTATTACCCCCATAATCAGAGGTTCCATTACACCACTACTATTTAAGCTTTCCTTCCTCCTTCTTTCCCTCCCTCATAGTAAGCTATTCTTCAATGCCTTGCTTTGTTCTTCTCATCTCTATGAAATGTTGAGTCACAGGCCTGTAGCATGAGCTTTTCCCTCTGAGCAAAGCACTCTTTGAGAACAAGGATAATGTCCCAAATTTCTCAACTGCCAGAATGCTGGGCTCCTGGTAGATCCTCTGGCAGAATGGCTAAGCAAAAGAACCTGGCTTTGAGAGACAGCTGAATGGCTGATCCATGTTTCCTCATTCTGCCTTGTCACAGTGGTTTCTCTTCCAGTTCCAAGTAAGTTTGCTTCCTGCAAACCAGACCCCCTCCCCCCACCCCCCATGGCTGTGTGCTGTTATGGGAGAAATCACCCCCCATGGGATAATTATCATCAATGGGTAGCTTCTAATTTTAAGCTACAGCTGAACTGCAGCTGCCATCGCTGTTCTATTCTGCATGCAGCTCTGATGATAAATATTTAACCAGGACAGCCTCCCGTTCCTTTGCTTCTGTGTTCCCGCTTAATTATTTTAACAAAACGGCTGTTTTGACCATTTACTGCTCTTGTCAAATCCCTCGCTACACATGGTGGATCACATTTTTGCTGCCTTCACTGGTAAGAAGGAAGATGCCAGGGCTTTTGACTTCCACAGTCACTGACACAGCTCTACCCTCTCTGCTGCCATCAATACCATTTACTCAACATTTCTTGTAGCTTTTGGCCCTTGAGGTTGGATAGATCTATGAAGTAGCTCTGATATGACTCTAGAAACAAATAGTGAAATGGAGCCTCTCCCAGCCAGGGTCCTTGAGGGACAAAGACAAACAGGGTTCTTTTTCAGCTTCAGGTTAAGGAAGGCATTTCTGTTACATGAGCAGACTTTGATATGAAGGCTACTTGTTGCTGCATCATATAACCTAACTTGCCCTGCCCAACTCATCCCATGAAACCCCTTTCCATCTTCTGTAGGAAAGCTAGTCCTTCCTAATTTTGAATGTACTGTACTTGCATCACATTTCATTTCCATGTAGCTCTTCAATATGTTAGTCTCTTCCGTTTCCTTCTTAGTATCGCTCTTCCATGAATGGCAAACAAGCAAGCAAATAAGATTAGTACCATTCACCACTGGGTGAGCTCTCTATGCTTCATACCATGTGTATGTGTTTGTGTATATGAAGTGGTGTGCATGTGTGTATTTGCATGAGTGTAGGAGGTTGTGTATATGCAGGCATGTATTCACATGTATGTGGTGTACATGTGAGAGTATATGTATGTAGAGGCATGTGTGCATGTGTGTGTAGTGTGCATGTGAAAGTATAGTATATGCAGGCCCCTGTTCACATGTATGTAGTGTGCATGTGGGAGTATATGTATGCGCAAGCATGTGTGGGTACGTATATGTGGAGGCCAGAGGTTCGGTGGTTCTCTTGATTGTTTCCATCTTATATGGCTTAATGATTTAGCTGGTTTAGACAGCTAGCTTGCCCTGTGGAAACCTTGACTCTTGTCTCCTGAGTGCTAGGATTATAAATAGGTTACCAAGCTTGCTTGGCACTTGCACGGGCTTTGGGGAACTGAATCCTGGTTCTCATGTTTGTATGGCAAGTACTTTACCCGCTGAGCCATCTCTCCAGCCCTTGTAAGGGCTTGACTTCATTGAATTCTCATACACTCTATAAATTGGAAGAACTAATTTCATTTTAGAATGAGGACACAGGCTCACAGAGGAACATCATGAATAAAGTCATTATCTGGTAAATGGTAGGCTTGAGGTGGAGTTCTTGGTCAGTCTGAATTTAAATTTCTGATGCTATCAATGAGCAGGTGACCCCAGCACACAACCACCTTGTCCTTGTTCTCCTACGCACATCTGCTTTTCTCCGCTGCCCCTCGTTTGAGCTGCGGCTTTTTATTTTCATGCTCCAACATTGCTAGCACTTGCTACATGCTTGTGGTCTCCATTTCTTCACCTTGAAAAACTCTACTGCAGCCTCCAATCTAGATGCTTTATAGAAACAGTTCTCCCCCGACCCCTGGAGGGAAGCTATTGGTAGGACTGCTTAAAAAATCCGTGTCTTTTTGTTCTCACCATGGTATTAGATAACTGCTGCTGCCCCCATCTGAATGCAGTATCAGTCTTTTATAGATGCCCAATATTACGTCTAATGATATCTTTTACTGAGTATTCATCTTCTAAACATCAATAGTAATTTATTCTCTGCTCTTCCTCCTGTTCCGCATTCTTTCCTCCTCTTCCTCTTTTTCTCCCCCCTGCTCTTCAACCTCTTGAAATCCTCCTCTTCCTCCCACTCCTCCTCCTCCCTTTGCTCCCCTGACCCACCTTCCATGTCCCGAAGACTGAACTCATGTCCTTATTTGTGCTCAACACTACCCCAGCTACCAGCAATGTCTTAGTTTTTACCTAAGGTGGTATTGTTAGCACTTGGCCGAAGTCCCCCACCTAGCTGTAGCCACACATGCCCCAGACTTCCCCCAAATGGAGCTGACATCTGCATTCTCAAACTCAGTTTTCTACGGGGCTACTCATCACAGCCAGGAAGCCCAGGCTACCCCTGTCTGGTCCATACCAGTCTTTCAGATGTGTGAATCACCTCTAAACTCCTCTTAGAATACCTTCTTCTCTCAGTTCATCACTCCAACTGCACCAGGGGAAGCCTCCTCCTCATTTACAAATGTTGTCAACTGTGTCACCATTCTGCATATGGCACCTGTTACAGTTTGATTTCTGCTGGTATGATAAAGCACACTGACCAAAAGCAGATTGGGGAACAAAGAAATGTTTCTGTTTGGCTTACACTTCCAGGTCATAGGCCATCATGTAGGGAAGTAAGAGTAGGCACTCAAGGAAGGAAGTATGAGGAGAGTCTGCTTGCTGGATTGTGGTCTCACAGGCTCATGCTTAGCTGGCTTTCTCGTTAGAGCTTCTACCCCTGGTGGGTTGGTAAAGAGACGGCTCAGAGAATTCTCTACTGCTCTAGTAGAGGGCTTGGTGTCCTCATTTGCCAATTTACAACTGCCCATGACTCCAGGTGATACACACATAGACTCTACCCTTCCCCAACTCTCTCTATCTCTCTTTCACACACACACATAATTAAATAAATTTTAAAGACAATCTGGGGGTGGTGAGATGGCTCAGTGGTTAAGAACACTGGCTGCTTTTCTAGAGGACCAAGGATTGGTTCTCAGAACCCACATTGGAGGTAACTGTAACTAGTCCCTGGGGATCTGACACCTTCTTCTGCTCTCCACAGGCACTTCAGGCATACAGGTATGCACACGCGCGCACACACACACACATACACGCACACACACGGGGGAGGAGCAAAACATACATACACATAAAAGTAAAAAATAAATTAAAAAAGATGATCCCTTGCAGCCATGTCTACAGAGTAAAAGTCAGTTATTGAAGTTGAGATTCCAGCTGACTCTAGGCTGTGTCAAGTTGACAGTTAATGTTATCCAAGGCAGTACTCTTCCTCTCAAAATCCTTGCTGTACTCTGCAGGGCCCAAGGCCTACTCTACCAGCAGGGAATGCAATCTCTTGGTGCTCTGCCAAAAAACCAGACCAGATTGCCAGATACACCTGTTCTGCATGACATTTCTATACAGTTTGTCATCTACAAAATTTGTGCTTGAGAACTGTACAATCAAGTCACAAAAAATGTTTTTTAAATAGTCATTGTGTTGAGGACAAGCATGGTTGTCTCAGACGAGCAGGCTGCAAGTTGGACACCTTGCACTAATGCGCTCTTTTGCTTTTACCATACTGCTCTCAACCCCCCTCTCCCTGGTGGCTAGTCAGCCAACAAATATATTTTAAAGTCATTTTCTGGCAGCCTGCCCTATAGCCCTCTTCATGTTAACACATCAGATTTGTTCATACTGCTGTAGCATCACATGCAGGGTCGCATCCGGCCTGTAGAGACATGCGCAGTTATACTCAGCTCCTAGGGGAAGGACTTGGGGGCAGAGATAGCAAGACTTATGACAACTTTATGTTTATAAATATGGGAGTGCTGGGTACATAGCATTGTTGAGAAAGTGCTCTGTAAGCACAGAGTCCTGAGCTCCATCCTGAGCACCGTATAAACTGAACACAAGCATTACATATCTGTAATCCCAACACTTGGGAATCAGAGTCAGGAAGAACAGAAGTTCAAGGTTATCCTCAGGTACAAAGTGAGTACAAGGATAGCCTGGAATACCGAAGATCCTGTCTGAATGAATGAATGAATGAATGAATGAATGTGAAGAGCTTGTGTAAGCTTTGGTTTTAGATGTCCATATAAGATAAATTTGAAAACCGTTTTGTTAGAACTTAAGTTGCTCTAGGCCAGGTATTTTACTAAGCTCAGGAGTCTGTGATGACAGACACCATTCATTCATAGAAGATGCTTCTGGAATGAATGGATGAATGGATGGATGGATGAATGAATGAATGAATGAATTCACTGAACAAAGCTGTCCAATACTGCACCCTTCTACCTGCAACTCTACCCCAAGTATGAAAGTTAGTGGCTTCCAGAAACATCTGGTCATTAACACCACAATGACCATCATCAAAACCGCGTCGTTTAATGTCGCTAGAGTATAAAGTTTCTCAGCAGCTTAGGCTTATTACCTAAGAAGGCATTATCTTCAAATTTATCTTATAAATTTGGGATAAATACAGTTCCTCGTCAGAACACTTAACTCTCTAATATGGTCAATTACCAGATAATAGTGGCCCCTTTCTCATGTCTTACTACTTAACTGGTCTGATCAATAAATAAGTACACACTGCATTATTAAGAACTTGCTAATGTCAGGCATGAGCAGCAGTCCATGCTCTCTGAGCCTAAAAGAAAAACTCTCCTTACAAGTTTCCCTGTGTGTGGGACTCCATTACGCCCATCCCTTGAAAATACAACTCCTTGCCACATGCAGATGGAACAAATGATCTTTTCAGCTTTGAGCCTAAGAAGTCAAAATAAGCACGATTCTGAGGTTTAGGGGGAGAGCTGCATCAGTAATGTGCTCGCCATGCAAGCGTGAGGATCTGAGTTCAGAACCCCAACACCCAAGTAAAAACCAGTGGATAAGTGTGCCAGTTTGCCTATAAACCTGTCATATGGGGCTAGAGACAAACTGGCTGGCTGGACTAGCCAAAATGGTGAGCTCCGGGTTCAGTGAGAGACTGTTTCAGTAAGTAACATGGAAAGTAAACAAGAAAGGTACCATATGTTAACTCCAGCTTCTTGAAACCTGCACAAGTCCACATGTGGCCCCTCCCATATACATATGCACACATACCACTTAAACACAGGGACACACACACACAAATCAAACCAACTAGCAATTAGGAGCACACCACAGTCTCATCACTTGGGTGTTGGAGGAAGAAGTTCAAGGTCATCCTCAGCTTATACAAAGAGTTCAAGGCCAGAAGGTAGCCTATGTATGGGACCCTTTCTGATAAGTAAATGAACCAACTAATCAACCAACCAACCAAACCAAACCAAAACAAGCCAAAACAAAACAAAAACCAAACTAACTGTCACTATCTATGTGCCTATTAGCTGCTACACAATGTAAAAGCTCAGTGCATTTCTTTCTGATATAGCCAGATGTAGTGTTTTCTAAGTGAGCTAGCTCCCTTCCGTCTGCAAATGGAAGAGATGGCACCATTATAGTTAATGGCAGATAACAGCCACCAACTTGGCCATAACCCTCCATGGACCCCACAGAGACAAAAAGAGGTTACTATCAGGAATTTTTCTTCTACTACTCTCTACTTTATTATTTGTGACAGGATTTTTTATAAAACCTGGAGTTCGTTATTTCAGCTATAAAAACTGGTTGGTGAGCTCCAGGAATCTGACAACTACTACCCAGTATTGAGGTTACAGTTTAAATGCTACTTTGCCCAGATTTTACATTGGTGCTGGGGAATCAAAACATAGGTCCTCACGCTTATTCAGCAAGCACTTTACCTACTCAGTCATCCCCATAGCCTGCTCCTATTTCTTTAAGTGAGTTTCTTCTGGCTTAGAATACTAGGGAACATATGTACTTGCAGCGAGACTGCGAGTGGTATTCCGAATTCTCTCGAAAGAAACATTTAAACACTGGAACCTAGAATGGCAAGTCAGGAATTGATGCCTTTTTCTGGTGCAGAATCTCAATGTACACTGTTGCTCTATCTTTGCTTAGGTTCCCTAATGAGGCCGGACATTCTGCAGGCAGAATGAAGGAAAAAGAGAGGGGAGAATGGAGGGGAAGAGGAGAAAGGCTGTGGAGGAGATGCAGGTCTACAGGGTTGACTAGGTCTGGGCCTGTGCTGATCTGGTTCTTGTTTTATTGGAAGTGTTTCACCATCCTCTATTGTCATCCGGGTAAGAACTCACTGTGATGTTGAAAAGAGCCATTTGCCTGGAGATGGAAGCAATTAATGATAGAGCCCCAGCAGTGCAGTCCTGAGGACTGCATACATCAGCCTCCGCCCTCTCCAGATTCTGAAGAATTCTTGTGGTTTTGGTATTTTCATGAAAAGCTCAGTTGGGTTTCCTTAAAAATCATTTTAGCTATGTTTAGCTTCTCCTTTGAACTATCCTTGGGTTAAATCTACCCAGGACTAGAACTGTTCAACATGCATGTAAGTTTGAGTCAAGAGAGTCTTTCTCTTCATGGGGAAAAGAACAGCTCCCTACAGTGACAAGAGAGAGAGAGGTGACATACTCTGCCAGAGCATTTGAAGGGCAAAGATATTACTTCCAAAGAAGGGAGAGACAGGAGGATGGGATCCAGAACACGTGTCAATGGACAACACTGAAGCATTTATTTTGAGTTAATTGAGTGTATGTGGTGTATATACATGTACCGAGTGCTGGAGCAGGCAAGCATGTAGGTGTACAAGCATGTGCATTTGAGAGCAGAGGTTCCACATTGTCTTCCTCATTTACTCTCCATCTTGTTTTTGAGATGAAGTCTCTCATTTCAGCTTCCCAACTTAGCTAGAGAGTTCCAGGGATCCTCCTGTGCCTCACTCCCTGGAACAGTGGTCATAAGCACATGCCACACAACAGGGTTTTTATACAAGTGCCGGGTGTGTGAAGACAGGTGCTCAGGCTTGCAGTTGCCTGAGGCTGGCATGCTGTGCTCTGGCCTTAGGTTGAGGTGGCCTGTGGAAAGCAGTTCCCTCCTACTTCAGCACCTTGAAATCAACCACAGAGCTGGCAATCCTCAAGCCAGCTACAAACACTGGCTGACTTTTCCCACTTACAGCCCAAACACTTGATACCCTCAGTTCTACCCCATAAACTAATCCTGCCATCAAATTATCCCACATATAACATGGTCCTTTTGCTTTTTAATGCACCTTCAGGAATCAATGGAGGGGGGCAATTTTCTGGAATTTATGCAACATTCCTTAAGGGGTCATTCTTAAGTGACAGGAAAACCTTTGTGAAATTCTACCAGGGAACTGGGGACTGATCCAATTTTCTTACATGGATTTCTTTCTTTCTTTCTTTCTTTTAAACTAGATGAAAACCCAAGAGTTTCGACCAATTCCAACCATCATGAAAACACCCTTTCTTTAAACAATGTCTCCACTGGAGTGTTTTCCAGCATATAAGGCGATTTCCAGTGTGATGCAAAATCCATTAGGTCCTTTAAAAACTAGTGGTGGAGAGGGAAGGAAGGGAAAGAGAAAAAGTAACACCCACAGCAGACGGCTTTGGTCTATAACCCAGTGTGTGTGGCTGTGTAACCACTGGCTGTAATATAGAAAGCCCCTGGAAATGCTGACCGACCCATGGATAGAACCTAGAAACTTGGCGAGAAAATCCATCCATAACAACCAATCCAACTTGAGGTAGAAAGCCATCTGTATAAGCACCAATTATCCTTCTCCTCAAATGATTAGTTTCCATCTCGTTTTGCTGACAAGCAAGTTATGCCACATTTTAATAGGCAATAAAATGTATTATTAAATAATTAGTAGCTAAGAAACAGAAATTAGAGGCTATTTCTCTTCACAGGCATCCCCTAGTACTTCAGTCTATTGATGCTGAGCAACTCGATCCAACATGGATGGATGGAAACCTGATACAGCAGTTTACTGTGAGACAATTATGAGGCTAATGAGTGTTCACAGAGACTGAAGTGGAAAAGAGATCTAGAAAATTCCACCTAACCCCGGTTATGTCTGATCTGCAGCAGGGTCCCGGTGGAGCAGAAATTCTTTCTGCTCGCTCCTTGTTCTGAGCACATTAATTAAACTCTGAAAGGTAAAGGAGTATTGATGTCTTTCCCATCTCCCCCGCTTCTCCCCTCAGGTAGTGTCTGCTACTTGTTCAGCCCTGAAGGTATAGTTGCACTAACTGAAAAAAGCCCCACCAAGACCAATTAAGGTCTTTACTAAGAGGCTGAAAAGAAGACAAATGAAGGCAGAAAGCCCGATTACAAGGAACCTTTGTACGGATGTAAAGCAATTAGAGTGGTCCCTGGGGAGGGTGGTGCAGCTCCAGAAGCACATGGTTTTACAGCCTGTCTAAACTTGGAACAATCTATCTTTTTTTAGGTGGAGAATAAAAGTGAACCCTATATTAGTGTCATATATCAGCTGCGAGTACCTGCTAGAGCCATAAAGCTTCTTCGAGATTCCCATTGAGGGCAAAGCCGTTAGATTCTGCTCTCACAGGCAGGGAAGGCAGATCGGCCTAGTGCCAAAACAGCCTATAACAGAGGGAGTCCTTCAGCTGTGGACACACCCAGAGAGTGAGGCATCGAGGAGAGGGAAGTGGGCCAGGGTGGTGGGTGGGTACTGGAAGAGAGGACAGAGGAGGACCATGAACATTTGCAGGAAGATGACATCACATGGGAACAACCGTTGGAAGAACAGAGACTTGGTGGAGGAGTTCCTGGGGGAAATTTTATCAGCAGCTACATTCCTGCCATGATCCTTCCTTTTGATCTTGTGTCAGCATGTTAGCATGGTTTTGCTCTATATCAGAGGAGGCTAGTGGAGAGGGCTCAACAGAGACTCAGCTGTAAGAACATGGACATTTTGTGTCTAGGGCTATGCACATCCGCACACTAAGGCCAGAGATCAGCCTAGGTTTCTTCCTCTCGTTTTGAGACAGGCTCTCTCAGTGGGACCTACAGTCATTCATTAGACTGGTACAGCAGGCAAGTAAGCCCCAGGATTTGCTGGTCTCTGCCTCCTAAGTGCTGTCATTATAAGCACATGCCACCATGCAATTTGTTTAATTTTGTTTTTCACACAGATTCTGGGGGTTGAACCAAGGTCCTCTTGCATGAATCCGCAACGAACATTTTACTGACAGCCATCTCACAGCCTCTGGATTGGAACTTGGACTTTTAAGCTGATTTCTGGAAGTGAGATGGAAAGGATGAAGAAACAGAGTCAAAAGTTGGTTAAACTATTCCCTCAATAATTTAGAATCAGAGATTCATAATGTAGTGAAGGCATGGTGATAGACACTTGTACTTCCAGAAGGAACATTCAGGAGGCAGAGACAGGAAGCTCAGGAGTTCAAGGAAGTTACAGCAATATAATGAGTTTGAACACAGCCTGGGCTACTTGACACTCACCTAAATAAATAAATAAATAAAGCACTAGAAGAAAATGAAAACAAAACACTCTAGAAGCAATTGTTCTGTTTATAATCTGCAGGAGCCTTTTAAATAGAAACAGAAGGCAAGCATGTTGTTTTTAATCAACTACATTTGGGCTTAGAATGTAACTTAGTGGTAGAGCACCTGCCTAGAATCCCCCAGTGAGGGGCTGGGGTGTGGCTCAGTGGTAGAGCACCTACCTAGAATCCCCCAGTGAGGGGCTGGGGTGTGGCTCAGTGGTGGAGCACCTGCCTAGAATTCTCCAATGAAGGGCTTAGCATTTGTGAGGTCCTAGATTCAATCCCCAGTCCAGAAAAATCATCTATTTTTTTATAATGCCACAAGACAGGTAAAATATCATTTTAATACCCAATAATATATTTAAAGCTTCAGTACACAGTTGACATGGGGGCTGATATGAACACATTGCTTATGAGACACTGTGTATTTGGTGTGTATTTTACACCTACTGCACATCACATGTGGTCACAGGTGAGTCATGGTCACGGTTGGGAACACTTAAGTCCACTTTAACTACAGGCCTGGAATCTAGCCAATCATTTACTTGCCATGTGATCATGCAGAAACCATTCAAATTCTTAGTGATTTAAATTATTCATCTTTAAGTTGTGAGTCTTTATTGGTCAAGATTATTAAAAGAAAGAGGATCTAAGCTTGGGAGATGGCTCAACTAGTAAAGTGCTCATCTTGCAACCAGGAAGACCTACACTCTATCCCCAGAATCGATTAAAAAAGGGGGGGGGCAAGTGAGGTGGCACATTACCTATAAATCTTATACCTGGGGAGGCAGAGACAGAAAGATACTGGGGGCTCCATGGCTAGCTAGTCTAATCAAATGTGTGTGCTCCAGGTTCAGTGAGACCATGTCAAAAAGTCAAAGGTAGAAGGCTGGTGAGATGGCAACAGGGCCAAGTGTGCACATGCACTTATACACACAAAATAAACAAAATGTAATAAGAGTAATAAAGGAAATAGTTCAGAAAACTTAAGGAAGACAACAGACATCTGCTTCTGGTCTCCACACCCAAGTACACATCAATGCACAGATAACCCAATGCAGTTTCCAAACACACGAACATGTACATATGAAAACACATACTGGTTGACTTTTTAAAGATGAGCATGCATACACACAGAGGGTACTGTGAACTCGGTGACAAAGCCCAGGACAGAGTAACTATTAGTGAAAGCTTTACTATCATTCCACAAACCTATCCGAAGTGAAGAAGGAGGTGCCCATGGCCACGGAGACGGACATTTTAAGATAGCGGCTTGTGCCTCTCTCTATGACGGGTTCCTCACGTCTCGGCCTACCAGAAACGCTAAGCAATTCCAGACTTGGACTTGTCAGCAGTTGTTGCTATCATGTGATATAGCAGGATCTAACATCTGCCCCGCACCCGGAGGGCAGGGTGGGCACAGGGACACAGTGAGAGGGAGCTTATATCTGCAAGAGACGTCATGTTATCCGATTTCAGCAACACTGCAGCAGCGCTTTTACAGAAGTGATTACCCAGAACACTGGCTGCAGGTGAAGAGCTGGTAATTGCTTGGCTCCCTTTTATTTTTGATAAGTAATAATTCACACTGAGTCACGGCATTAAAAAAAAAAAAAAGGCGGCATTTAGCATTCAACAGAGAAATAATTAACTTTTAAAGTTAGCCAGTCAAAGGAAATGCCAAGCCAGGAAGGGGGAAGTGGGGCTGACAACAAGGAGGGATACAACAGGACATTAATTAGGTACAAGCAAACATCTCTCCTAATAGCTCATGTTCTCATTCGCCAAATGTCAACAGTGGATATTAACACCAGATGCTGGCATGCAGTCTCCCCTGACGCTGAAGCTGGGCTTTGAGTGTGCTCAAAGGAAATACTCCTGGGACTGAGGGGGGGGGGTGGAAATCTGACAGGCTCAAGGCTGTGCTTCCTGTTCTTAAGTAATTTAGAGCCTTTGTGAATGGTGGGGAATGGAGAGCTTTGCAGGGAGGAAGGCACTATCCTCCTGGTGGAGGTTGCTGGGAAGGGCTTCTACTCACCCTGCCTGGCCTCCCTTCTTCCAGGGACTGGAAATGTACCCTCCTGCAGTGCTTTCAGGCACTCACAGCAGAAGCCACCACCCCCAAGAATAAAGATCACGACCAAAGGATTTCATAGAAAAAGGAATTAGTGGTCATCAAAAAATCCCATTCTCATTTTATTGATCTATTTTCCCCCTTTCATGCTTTAAAGTCGTGAATAAAATGAAAGTCTAGTAAGGGCCAAGCAGATGTCTTAGCAGGGTAAAGGGTAAGTCTGACACCCCTATCTCTGGGACCCACAGGGTGGACTAAAAGAATGTTCTCACACCGTAGCGTGCTTCTGCATGTGCACATTTGCATCACACACACACACACACACACACACACACACACACACAGTAACCAAAAACGCATGGAGCTGGAGAGATGCCTAAGCAGTTTCGAGTGCTTGATGCTCTTGCATAGGATCCTGGTTTGATTGCCAGCACTCACATGGTGGCTCACAAACATCTGTAACATCCATTCCAGGGGATCTGACGCCCTATTCTGATCTTTGTGCACATGAGGCACACACACACACACACACACATGCAAATACATACATGTGGGCAAAACACTCATACATATAAAATATATGTAAATATATATTTAAAAATATACATACTCATTCTATCCCAACTTTTTCTACCCAATTGCTGAAGCTCCTCCAACACTGTCTATTTGGTGACTCTACCTCCAAACAGAAGTCCATCTGACTTTTAGTGGCAACAGTAGATAGCCAGCTCGCTACAGCATTCTGCTGGCTCATTCATAATGGTTTCCTTTCCAGGAAAGAGTATCTTATACCCATTGTGTATGACAGTTGGAATGGGACCTGGGTATTAGCATTGTGTGACCAAAGCAGGAAGAACAATGCACCTTGCAAGTTAATGTGAGACAAGAACAGAAAGAATATACCTTGTAGGCTAAGAGTTCTCTTCGAAGTTAAGACTAAGTTCCTGTTTTTCCTATGCTTGTTTTAACCATCTGCACCTGATGTGCTTAGTCACATGTGAGTGAGAGATACATGGGCAGGAAAAACCTGATACATGCTTGCCCCTGGGAAATGTGTTGAATTTTGAACTTTGCCTTTTAAAGCCCCTGCAAAATGTGGCTTACAGCCATTTTCTGGGCCTGGACAGAGAGTCCGTGAACCTGGACAATATTTAATTAAAGCTTGCTTCAGTTTTGGCTCAAAAACCATGGTAGTAGTCTTATTCTCAACCAGTGGGATTAACAGCATTCTAGTGACTAAGAATAAAAAAAAAAAGTATTTGGGGGCTTAAGTGATCTTTTAAAATTTTTGTCTTTTAAACAAATTTATTTTATTTTTAATTATGTGATGTTAGAGTTTAATTATGTATTGTTAGAGTCCAGAAGATGCCCAAAGAATGAACCCCAGAGTCAAGTAGCATGCAAACAACCAAAGGTGTTTATTCTGGAGAAGACCAGCATGCTGGGGCCACCATCCAGGCAAAATGTCGACCCTAGATAAAGGCACACAGGCACACAGGTCTTCTTATAGGGAACCTGGGGAATTTCAGAGACAGGTAGGTCATCCTTACTGTGACTGGTGCAAGTCAAAGCAAGAGAACAAGTGCATCTATGATTGGCTAGGGCTAGCTAGAGCCTAATCAGGGGTTGAGGGTCTCTCTAAACTGGTCCAAACCAGCCCAAACTGCTGGGTGGCAGGGAGTCACAAGGATTAATTACTGACTGGCTTGCATCCAGGTGGTCGGTGGGCTACATTCTTGTGTTAAAAATGTTCTACTACAAGATAAGGCCGCCCAGAACGGGTGTCCCTTCCCATTTTTGTGGTTATCTCTAGGCTGTTTCTTGGGTAGGAGATTCTGCAATCTTGTTCCTGGAATTGGAGGCCTGGTCCTCTCAGTATGTGTGTGTCTGAGAGAGAGAGAGAGAGAGAGAGAGAGAGAGAGAGAGAGAGAGAGAGAGAGAGAGAGAAAGAAGAAGGAGAGAGAGAAGAGAGGGAGAGAGAGAGAACAAATGTATACAGAGGACCAAGGAACAGGATCCCCTAGATTGGATCTACAGGAGCTTGTGAGCTCCCCAATGTGTGTGCTGGGAACCAAACTGAGTCTTCTGCAAGAACAGTACATGCTCATGCTCTTAACCCAAGATTCCTGTCTCAAGCCCCTGACTCAGGCTGGACTCCAGCTTGCTATGTAAACACTAAACTGTGAACTTTTAGCATGGTGTATACACCACCATGCCATGGTTACACTCTGCTAGGGATCAAATACAGGACTTCATGTGTGTTAGGCACGTGCTACACCAACAGACTCCACAAACAGGCTAACAGGGTCCCCTGCTCTCACTTAGCAATCAACTATCTCTTGAATCTGGAGCGCCTGGGGGAAATATATAATGATTTCTGTCTGTTCATTTATCTCCAAGTATGTATAATGCACAAGGTAAGTATATGCAAGGCAGGAGGAGAAAAAAAGCCAGTAACATAAAACAAAATCTTAGTCTTCAAAGGCCGACAATGTTACAGTGAAACTTAAAGCAGCTTGTCAAAAAGACTCTAGCCTCTGACTTGGCCTACTCTAGTTTGTGCACTGAGACAGTAACCGTAAGAGTGCCAATGACTTAAGCCACAAAAAAGTCCATATAGTCCTACTATTAAATAATCATCTTTGTGATGGTTTTTGAATTTCACTTTAATCAAATCCAGTAAGATGCTCCAAATAGCATTTATCCTTTAACAATCACTGCTCAATCGCTAAATCCTGGCTTTTACTTTAATCACTCATGAAAATTCTATTATCTGAGGGCTGATTTAGATCCGCCTTGCTGTATGCCAAGCAGTGGTAGTGTCTGTAAGCCTATAGGCTGCTCCAGGATCCTCTAAGGCACCAGTGTGGAACTGGAGCTGGAGAAGGAAGGGTCAGCGATGGAATGCTGGGTGACAAGTATAAGATCAGCTATGGTGACGACTTTACTTTGTCAAACCTCAGGTGATCTCTGTGAAACAGAGTGACAACGGTATATCTACTTCACAAAGTATTTGGAGGGATCATAAGAGAACAGGGGGGCAAAATGCCTAGACTAGTTTTTAACCACCATGACACTTAATATTGAGTTTCAATTTCACAGGTCTAGAATCATCCAAGAGACAAACCACTGGGCATGTCTGTGAGGGACCATCTGACTAGGCTTACTGAGGTAAGAAGGCCTACTCTGATTATGGATGGCACCATCCCATGAGCTGGCATCCTGGATGGAATAAAAATGGGAAAATGCTCAGATCCATGTGGCTGGGTCCTCGAACCCCAACTGGGGCTATCAGGGAACAAAGAAAGGACAGACACACAGATATGTGCACAGAAAAGCTGGGATCAGGTGGGGTACTGGAGATGCCCTCAGGGCATTTATTATATACCACTGAGTTAGGAGTCACGGTTAGTTATCTCGGTGTGGGCTCCCTATAGAGAAGAGTTTCAGGCTGTGAGCATCCCTAAGGAGGAAGCCGTGGTCAATGCTTTCTGTACACTGTCAACATCTACACAGGAGCCAGGGGAAGACTTTGCTATTTCCCTGAAGCTGACTGGGGGTCCTTTCACATGGCAGTGCCCAGGTCACCAATACACATTTCCTCAGGACTTCACCTTTCCCTACAAGAAAAGGAACTGAGCACCATTCTGAAGCATTCATCGCCTACCTGACTATGGATGGATACAGTGTCAAGAGCCTCTCACATGCCCACTGCCATGCCTTCTCCACCATGAACCCAAATAAACTCTCTTGTTTTGTTTTGTTTGTTTGTGTCAGATAAGTCATCACTGTAATGAAAATGCAATTACTGCCGATCCCAAGGAAATTCTGTGGAATTGTAGGACTCAGAGGAAGCCCTTCAGGGAGGAGCATCAGTGTGGAACTTTGTGCAGGGGAATGTGGAGAGATGGGCTCCCCAAGCATGCACAGATACAGACAGTGTCCTGGAAAATGAGCTGAGTATATGCATCATTCATACGGTTGGGGCAGACTTGCTGTCCTTGGCTATCTGTTCAAGCTTACCCAGCCACTTACCAACACTAACTGACACTCCTTCATATGGAGGCACATAGGCCTCAGAGGCTTCATTCAAACCTAATAGACCCAGGTGTTGATTTTGGTCCCCAGGTTATGCTTTAATGCTTTATTCTAACACAACAAAGGCCAACAATTTTTAAAACAAAAATTGTGTGGGAAGTGCAGGTTGTTTTATACAGAAGGTGTTAGGTGATGGTGATCAAGTTTCTTTGTCTTAAAATACAGCAGACAGTCCCTGGGTAGTTCAGAAAGGCAAGGAGAAATAGTTTGCTGCCCCAGGAGGTGAATTGACCTGATTACATCAGTTTCACCCTGAATTTGGGGAGGGGGAGTAAAAAAGGAGAAAGAAAAAAGTGCTGAAGAAAAAGTAGAACAGGAAGACGACGAGAGGAGAAGAGGGAAAAGAAAAAAGGAGCAGGGTGAGGAAGAGGTCAAAGAGGAGAGGAGGAGGAGAGGAGAAGGGGGAGGAGGAAGGAAAGAGAAGAGGAGCAGATGGTGGAGGAAGAAGAGGAAGAGAGAAGGAAGAGAGAAGCAGGTGAGGAGGAGAAGGTGGAGGATAATGAGGAGGAGGAGGTAAAGAGGAGAGGAGGAGATGAGAACAGGTGAGGAGGAGGAGCTGAGAAGGAGGTGTAGGTGAGGATAAGAGGAGGAGGTGAAAGGTGAGAAAGAGGAGTATAGCCTCCATTCCTGCCCCTACCACAATAAGAAATGAGACAATTTGACAAGAACATTCCAGTGGCTGCTTGTCGGACAGGGAGTCAGGGCTGGGGATGAGGCTCAGTTGGTCGAATGTTTGCCCAGGATGCACAAAGCCACAGGTTCCATCCTTAGCACCTCATAAACAGGGCATAGAGGTACATATCTTTGATACCTGCAGTCATGAGATACAGCAGGAAGAACAATTGTTCAATGTCATCTCCAGCTACACAGTGAGCATGAGGCCAACTTGGGCTATATGAGACCCTATCTCAAAATGAAATAAAAGCAAAAGGGAACCAGCAAAATGACTGGTTGAGTTCTAAGCCAGCTAAAGTTACATAGTAAAAGCCGTATTTCAGTATAAGGAAACAAAGAGACAAGGTCAGAAGTCAGACCTTGTACCCTCAAGCCAAAGCTACCTTCATGACTTAAATCTCTGTGTGGTAGGTATTACAATGCCTTTAAATGTCTATGGAATGCCAGTTATAAATCAGTAGGAGACTTTTAGTAACATGCTGTAAATACTCCTCGATATTTCCTAGGATGAGAGTTACAGCTGGAAGGGAGAGTCAGGAAAACAAACAGTATCATCTTTCAAAAATCTGTAAGCCACCCTTGACCACCACGGCTGTTACACTGCCCTTAACCACCTTTAATACTTTACCATAACAAATGTTATGTGACAAGTCTCATTTTTTGTTTTGTTTTTGCCTCTCTGGCCCCCTTTCACCTCCCCTTTCCCTTATAGCACTATATGCTTCCCCTCTTGTGATGCTGTAAGTCTCTAAGGGCCCTAGAAGGAGTGCGGACAGTCTAAGGAGACACCGGAACCCACCCTTTGCCTATCAGACGACTAAGATAATGGTCACTAAGAAACTGGAATTTCCTCAGGAGTTGTGAGGAAGAAGAGGCTGTAAGCCTGGAGCCTGGAGAGAGATTTCAGCCACTTCTGACAACTTGTCAGGCTACCCAGCAGGAGAGACTAGAGTTGAGACAATGACAGGCAGACGGTGGGTGGGACTACACCTTGGCCAGGACTGTTTCTCTATACATATCTCTGGTACCTGTTTAAACATAAATCTCATACCAGAAGCCAAAGGTGGGCTTGGGGACGGCCAATGGACTGCTTTGTCCTTCCTCCCTATGTGGTCACATTTGATAAATCTTTCCCTACTTTTCACCTAGCCTACTGAGTATCAGTGGCAAGCCTAGCATTTGGGGGCTGCCAGGCTCTGACCCTAATAACTCCAGTGACGAAGCACCCAACACATACTTATGCAATGAAGTGAACATGCAGCACAGCTTCTAAAAGATGCATTCCAGGACAAGCTACCTGATAACCAAAAACAAGTAAGTGACTAACGGGGGTGTGGAGAACAGGCTTAGGTAGAGGGTGAGAGATATGCACAGATAATAGTGTAAATTATCTGCAAAAAGGGATGATTCATATGCTGGGCATCTGGGACCGGCACTATGCAAATAATTTTTTTTTTCTTTTTTGGGTTGTTGTTAGGGTTTCTCTCTGTTGCTCTGACTGTCCTGGAACTCACTCTGTGGACCATGCTTGCCTCGAACTAAGAGATCTGCCTGCCTCTGCCTGTGTGGGTGCCACGATTAAAAGCATGTACCAACACCCCTCAGCTTTTTGCTTTGGTTTTGTTATTTATTGTTACTCTTTTTTAAAATTTCTATTCAGTATTTGTGAACCTTAATTGACCGTAGGCAACCAAAATTGCAAAGAAGCAGCCACATATATCAAATGCTTGAGAAGAACATGGCTCAGAGGGACAGAGGGATTCCATTCAGTGAAACTTCAACTGATGCCTGTGGGAAGGAACTGGGAACATGATGGGGAGTCGCCACATCAATCCAGAGCTAAAAGGATATTCATAAAACATACACAGATGGAGGTCAGGGATGTACTAGGGAGAGGCTCAGTTGCTAAAGAGCTTTCCCCGAATGCCCCAGGACCTGACTTTGATTCCCTAGACCCCATGTAAAAGGTTGGATGGATGGTCTATGTTTTCAATCCTGGTCCTGGGGAGGAGGACCCAGAAGGATCCCTGAGACTCACTGACTACCCAGCCTAGCTTGCCTGGTGAAATCCAGGTTACCAAAAGACCTTGTTTCAAAAACAAGGTGGACAGTGCCTAAAAAATGACATCTGAGTTTGACCTCTGCTCCCCTGCTACCCCCCACTCCCACCCCCACTGCTAGCCTCAACATATACACAGGTAAATATGGGCACACATAAAGAAAATAGGACACAATACCAAAGGAATTTGCTTTGAAAGAGGAATGCAGAGGAAATGGAAGTGAGCCTAGCCAACACTGACACAGAGGCAGAGCACTGTCATAGGAACCATGGCCCGATGACTGGGAATAGGCACTTCTCTGAGAAGAGTCTCCAGACAGAAACTGTATTAGATAGCCTTGAACAGGCACTCATTTATGAGAGTGTGTGATTCTACACCCAGGGTATCAGGGATGAGTTTACTTGATGTTACTTTGCAAGATCTATGCATTTTCTAGTTCTTGCCGTATACAGAGAACCAAGACCTGGGAAGCTCAGAATGGTCCATCAACAGAGATGTGTCTACTGTTTCCAAACTTTTCTGAAACAACAGACCTGGCTCTCCAAACAGCTACCTGCCTGTTATAGCAATAACACCAAAACTATAGAGTAGAGCAAACAGCTCAAAGGGCCAAGATGTCTTCTATGTCACACTTCCCCAGATAAAGGTATCTTAGATGCCTGTGAAGACGAGTCCATACTGAGAACATCCCAAGTTTGGATATGGGAAGGAGTTTTAAACAGTATTGGTAATTTTAAACTTGTCAAGTGGGAAAAATTTGTTCCAAACAAATGGTTTTATAGGGTAGGGACATACTGTTAGTCAAATGTCATCTTTGCTTATTCTTGATAAACTCTCGGAAATGTCTCCTAATCCTCAAAAGGTTCTAAGCTGTGTTGATCATCTCTTAAAATAAGGTCACTGAATTTAGAGAGCTATGAAGATGGGAGTTTTCCGAATACGTAGATCAACTGGTAGAACACATCCGCTTGGTCTAGACATGTTTTTCAAGCTACAGTTTTTGGACAACTCTTTCAAAAGTAAGTCAAGTGCATAAGAATAAACAAATAGGTTAGGACTGGATTTGACTTGGCTATGACCTTGGGGACAGGACAGAAATCCCAAGCTCAGGACAGAAAATGATCCTTGGAGTTAAGCTGCAGCCCAGTCAGGCTCTTTTCATTCTTATCCTTCATGTTTCCCTCCACTCCATCTTCTGGCTGTGACTTATAAGTTCCATTACTTTCTTGCCTGCCCTGTCTATAGTAATAACCAGGGTAAGTTCCTCATACACCTCTCATTTGAGCCCCTTTTCTGGGCAGAAATCGGTAGGTATCATGTTTGAGGTCAGGATGAAGATAAGGCAAGTGAGGTGCTTTCAGACACACAATTTTAGACTCAGTCCCAGACTCCTGGCAATATGAGCATTGAACTTCAACAGCCATGAGTGAATGCCTCCTCCTTAAATTCTCTGCCTCAGGTGTCTGTCTTGCCTCACATTAATTCTGGGTGTGATGTGCCTCCAAAACTCATGACAGGGTTCAAGCAGTCAGACCAGCCATGCCCCATTTCAGAAAGTGTGCACGTATGTGTGTGCGCATGCATGCATGCATACCAACCGAGCCATCTCTCTGGCCCCTGACTTTCATTTTTAAATTGTTTTATTTATCCATTTTCGTTATAGAAGGTTAAATAAAGCCATTTTTTCACCTTAATGGATTAAGCTCCTGATTTTCTTCTATATTTCACTACACAACTTAGATAAACCATTTATAGTATGGGGTTATCATTAGCTGTTTATATGTCAGTGGCTGAGGTTATAATAAGCTAATAAAGACAGTGTGGCCTTTATTTTTTTTCCTGTACTGGAAAAGATCTCTTACCACTAAACTACACCTCCAGTCCCGCCTTCCCTTCTATGCATTCACAGAGACTCTCTTCTAATTCCTACTGCACAGTAGGTGGTCCCAAGTATTTCCCCAAGTATAACCATACACATTCCAAAGACGACACAAGACCAGCATTCTTCCTGGTTTCCTTTAAACAGCAGCAACCCCACGGTTCAGACAGGAGCCTTCCTGCCATGGGATAGGTAGGCAGACTGGCTGCAACACACACACAGGGAACCCTCTGGCTCAGCATGAACCAGAGAGCTCTACAATAGTGCCACTGACAACCACGAGATAAGTTAAAACATTTGTTAAACATCATTGATGAAGATGATTAACTATTCCATTTCTGTTTACTTTAATTAACTCAAATTAAAACATCATGGGGAGTCTGTTGAATGCATTTGCATACACTCCATCTAGCTGTTTGGAGATGTGTTCAATATTCAATATTTCTCTACCACTGAGATTTGGAAGGTCCTATCATAGACTGATTCTGCCTGCCTCTCCTCTGAGAGACATGGCTACTTGAAAAAACAGTGATTATAAGGTCTTCTCTGCCTTTTATGTATTATTACATGTGTTTGTGTGCATGGCGTACATATATGTTACTAACGTGTGAGGGTCAATGTATTTGTGGGTGCATGAGCACACGTGGGCCGGATGCTGATGTCAAGTCTCAATTCCTCAAGTCTCTTCACCTTACAGACCGAGGCAGAGTCTCTCCTTTGAATTCAGAACAAAACACTTCAGATAGTCTAACTGGCCAGCTTGTTCCAGGGATTTGCTACCTCAACCTCTTGAGCCCTGGGTTACACTGGACTTACACAGGTGCTGGCTATCTGAACTCTGGTCCTCAAGGTTGCATGGCAAACACTTTATCTATTGAGACATTCCCTGACCTCTCATTTCCACCTTTATAATAAAACACTAGTTTGGTGGAATACACCATGATGTATGGATAGCATAAGCATAGAAGACAAGAGGAAGTTCAAGAGGGAAAAAAGACAACAGGTATGGCAGCCATGCGGCTGGCGTAAAGACCTAAACCTACATGTCTAATACAGTAGTCACCAGCCACAAGGGTCTAACCTAAGTTTCAACTAAATAAAATGGACAGAATTGGAAAAGTTCAGTTCCTCAGAGTCACCGAGTTTCTCGGCAGGCATGTGTAAGCGATGGATTAGACGATGCAGATAGAACACTTTCTTCACTGAAACCGTCTTGCCAGGAGGAAAGACATCCTACAAGAAACACACGAGTCTTTATCCTTCTGTCTGTCAGACTACTGAGACAGACTCCAAGGAATCGGAGTTCCCCAAGGGGGGAAAAAGGCTGAAGCCTGATGCATCCAAAGAGGGAACTTGTCCCCCAGGAGGAAACTTCACAAAGCCTGACAACATTCCACAGCATTGCACAGGGGAGAGGAGCTGAGATAATGATGGGTCAGTGATGGGCAGAACCCTCCCTTGCCCAGGGCTGATTTATATTTTCATATATACCTCTTATTCTCTAACTGACCAAACTTCATGCTAGGACCCCAAAAATGGGCTTGGGGAGTGTAACTGGATTTTTTTTTTGTCCCTCTTCCAAATATGGTCATATTGAATAAACCTCCCCTTTCTGCTTTTCACCATTTTATCTCGAATGGGACCTTTAAAGATGGATGGCCAAACCTGGTTTGTCAGGGTACCGCTAAGACCAGGGCTCTGACTGACAACTGCAGTAACACCATCCCAGGAACTTCTGCTGAGTGGCTAAGAGCAGAGTAATAGAGCATACAAGTCCTTAGCCTCCCCAGCTTGGAGGGAGAAGATGCCTGGTTTTGTCTTAGTCAATAATGCACATGTGCGTGTGCACAAGTGCACACACTTGTACACACACATGCATACACATGCACATACACACACTCATATATATACACACAGATGTGCACACACAGATTCACACATACACGCACATACACATGTACACACATAAACATGAACATTCAAAAAACATGCATAAACACATATACATACGTATACACACATTCACACACACACACTCAGCATTTTTCCATCCATCTTCTTGTGTACATTTGGGCTTCTCTCATAGAGGAAGAAACTGCTGATGTGCTGCAGGACCCCACACTGCCATCAGCTTCCTTTCTAGTTAAAGTGAATATCACCAACTGAGATGCCCACAGTTGGTTCACTGGAGAACAGGGAGTAATGGATGGGCAGTGGAAATCTGAGAACGACTCTGAAATGAACATTGCGCTCTGAAGAAGAAAGGGAAGGGTGCTAGAAAAGCTTAGGAGAGAGAGGGAAGTCTGTGTGTGTAGATTAGCATGTACAAATAGGGGTATCAGTACCCTGCAGAGGCTGGGAAACCCCACAACCCCCGGCCTCAAATACATTCTGAATCTAACATGCATAATAATGTTCTCTTCCCTCAAGAGAGCATGGCTGTCATGCTGACCTGTACATGACTGCTGCAGTTCCCATCTGCACACTTCACCATGGAAGGCATCAAGGCAAAGAGACTGACTAGTTAAAGCAGGACGCTGAGGACGCCTTTTAATCATGTTGGTCAGCTGTTCCCACAAAAGGAGTCAGAAAGCCATGTCCTCGTGCATCCTGCTCTCCTCTAAAACAAGCATGTGTCACAGATTCCGTTCTTGGAGGCACGTGGGAAAATCCTGAAAACTGCAATCTGAAAGAAAAGCCAAGGGCATTCTTTCCGAGAGCTGAGATTGGTTTCACATGAAGTGATTAGACCGTTCCTTGCTAATTGCTGTAGAAAGAACTAATTAGAAAAATCTACCATTCAGCTAATGAGAGCTGGGCCTGGACTATCTTAATGCTTAACTTCTCAGGTTGTAAAATATCACCCCCTCCCACCTCCCCATTCCCCCTCTGAGGAAGTTGTCACTATGTTAAATTCTAGTACTCAGGCTGGGCATTAAATAACTATGGCGGATTTCGGCAGACCCTCTACACAGGTTGTAGCTCACAGCAACTCTACCCAGGGCTCCACACTGCTGCAGGGGGATAAATATGATAGCTCAAAGGCTTGTAACTAGTACTGCATTGACTGGTAATAAATTCTGCCTCCCCCCATTTTTTCTTCATTGTAACGCTCTCAATGTCTTTGTGGCTTCCATTCCAGGGACCATTAATAATGCAGGACAAGGAATTTTCCATGGAATGCTGTTACTTAAGGAAGAGTTCATTAAAAAGCAATTGTACCACCTGACTGAGACTTGGGTCTCCTCTGAGGTGGGAAGTGCTTGGCCGGAAGAAGACTAAATGCTGTTCATGAGGACCTAAAATATCCAGTTCCTTATTACACAATAAAGTTGTTATTTGGTATGTACTATACTACGTAAGTAAACGCTGGAAGAAAAGAAATAAGACCTCTCATCAGTATAAAGGTTGTCACTCAGTTTTTCTGCCTCAGAGGGCAATTTGAGTTCCATGTGATATATCTCTTTATACACACACACACACACACACACACACACACACACACACAGATAGATAGATAGATAGATAGATAGATAGATAGATAGATGTGTATATATATAGATAACTATAGTTAGGTGGATGTAGACACATAGATATATAGATATATATGTATATGTAAAAGCTACCTCAGCATTTTTACAGTTTAATTTATTTTACTTTATGTGCATGATATATGTGTCTGTATATATGCAACAAGTGAGCATATGTATGAGTGTGTGTGTGCCATGTACACCTATGGAGGTTTGAGAACAACCAGAGATGTCTGTCACCCTTCCTTCCATTTTGACACAGTTGTTTGTGACTGGCGTTTTACAGTTGCACTGATGTGTACTCCAGACTGGGTGGCCTGTGAGCATGTGGGGATTCTCCTGTCTCTCCTTCCACCTTGCTGTAGGTATGTGTGCCATCCTTGGCTTCCCTGGGTGGTGGGGATTAAAGGCCAGGTCCTTAGGCTGGCATGGTACACGCTCCATCTACTGAGCTCTCTCCGCAGCCCCCTCTCCTTGGCATTTAGGAGACACTACGTGGGAATGTGTACGTATCTCAAAACACCTTCCCATAAACGAAACCTTTCCTGAAAGGGAGTTGCAGCCCTTTTGGTAATGCCGAGTTCCTTCCTGGTGCTGCAAAATGATGTGTGAAATCAAAAGCCAAAATCAAACGCCAAAACTTTGGTTTGTGGAATTAAATGCTGGTGCCTCAGTGTGTCAGTTCCGACATCCTCTTAGGTTGAGGTAGAACATTCTAGAAGTTGAAGATTTACATTTTAGAATATACTAAGGATGCCGACCACAACACCTGCATTACCAGTGAGGATCAAGCATGAGAACAATCTCACCATGGGAGAGTGGCTCTGGGCAGGGTGCTTGCCAACATGCGCAGTGCGCTTGGTTCTGTCCCCAGCCGCAGAGTCCAATCGTGATGGCACCCCCAGGAATCCCGCACCTAGGGAGGCAGAGGCTGGAGGATTGATTACAAGTTCAAGATTCAAGCCCTTAGCTTTATGCCCATTCCAGTGCCTGCCTGAATGACACCCTGTCTGAGAGTTTGCTGTCTTCTGTGTGAGAATAGCATCATCCTCTGGGAAGAAATGCTGTGTGGGCATATTCCATCAAATGTGTTCTTAGTTACCCAGAACTTGACATACTATTATTGTTGTTGTTGTTTTTTTTTTTAAGTAGGGAATATTTGAGGGTTTACAATTATTACTACTGATATTGTCTTTTTTTCCCCTGTTCATTAGCATTTCTAAAAAGAAAGTGTGAAATAAGTAATGAGAGTATGCTACATCCTTTGTTCACAGTTTCAGAAAGCAATTGTTTGGTAAAGAAGATAGTAAACCACATATCTAAAATAAAGTATCTGGGGACACCTACAAATTAAACTCTCTAGGGCCACCCCATTCCTTCTATGCATTTCTCTCCACAGCTGTGCTATGACACTGAGAAACTTTTGAATGGCTTTTATGGTCAAAGTGTTTTTATTCCTGAGACCTGTACGTTTTGTAGTGTACATGTGTGTGTACATACAGGCATGTATGTGCATGTTTTCCATACTCCAATACAGATAATAAGTCACACAGAGAAAAGCAAACAGCTCAACAGTTAATGTGTGCTCAGTTACCCCCATTTCACAGATGGGACACCAGTGTGATTAAAGAATAAACGGCAGACAGAATTCCACCCTGGTTTGCTCCTTCCTCTACTTCAGAGCATCTCTGGGACCCTCGGAGCTCATTTTGTGAAGTGTGCCAGCAACATGTGGCTTTGAACTTCACTTCAGCAGGCTTAATATGTCCCCGCATTTACAGTTTATAGACAGCTGACATGAACTAATCAGACGCTTTGTGCAAATAGGGCATCAGGGGGGAAAGGGCGTCTTTTTTTTTTTTTTTTAAGAAATTAAACTTTTACATGGATAACAAAAAAAATGAGTTGTACAGAATGGTTCTTCTGGTCATAGGCTGGATCCACTATTTATTTTATGGCAGGAATCTTTACCTTGACCTCTTCATGGACAACAGAATTGAAGGCCCTACTCCCTTCACTCAGTCTCTCGACAGTGACATTTAAAGTGCTAAGGCAGCTTACTCAGTGTCAGAGCAAGTCACTAGCTGACTTATGAAGAAAGGCTGAGATTCTCAAGGCTATCTATCATTTTTAACCCAGTAGCTTTGTTCTTTGCCCCTGGTCAAGAAGCAAGACTTATGACCAGTATTCAACAGGAATGAGACAAATTCCATTTTCATTAACGCACAATTCTAATTGTTTTTGTTTTTATGGTGTATGTTTGTGTTATGTGTAAGTGTGTGTTTGTGTTTCTCTGCATGTTTGGATGGGTGCATATGAATGCATGTGGAGGCTCTCAGGACAACGACAAATAACATTCGTCACATGCCATCCACCTTGTTTTCTGCAACAGGTCTCTCACTGGTCTAGAGCTAGCCAAGAAGTCAAGGCTGATTGGCTGGCCAGAAAGCCCCAGGAATCTACCTGTGTCAGTTCCCACAGCCCTAAGATTATCGGTGTCCATCATCATTCCTGCCTTTTTAAAAATGTGGGTTCTGGGAATGGAATTGAGGTTCTGGGAATGAAATTCATGCTTGCAAGGGAGGCACTTTCCTCACTGAACTGTCTCCCCAGCCTTTACTTCAACCTTTATACCAAATAAACAGTCATACTGTTTTAGAAAACAAATTTGAAAGCCAGTACCCCAAATGTATACAGATTAAAATCCAAAAAGTACTGATTCTCTGCAGTAAGATAATAGTACTTTTTTAAAAAAAAATCTAGGACTGATTAACAGATTCTAATGGAATCACTGATAGCAATTTTGTTTCTCTTTTTAAAACCCTTAAGAGATGGACCCAGTGGAACAAGCTGAGGAGGTAAGTTAGTTGGACAACCTGGTAGAGGGAGGTGGTCAAACCAAACACAAGGGGTAAGGAAGGGCCTCACTGTTAGGTCCCTTTATACAGAAATACCAGTCCAGAGGCAAACTAGGCACAACAGAGGACCCATCTTTTAGGGATACCACAACTATTTTCTTTGTTGTTCATCACTGATTTCTTTCATACCTTAACTGGAAGGTGAGGAATAGGTACTACATGGCAAGCCTTGGGATCTCAGGTAGAAGACATAATATTCACTACTGAATATGGTTGACAGACACTTGCTTCCAGTGCCTTTGCAATGCATGCTACTGACTCTCACTGATGCTCCCCTATGCTGACCTTCAGGGGTGATAACCTCACGGATGGTGATGCTGATGTTTACCTATGCTGACCGTCACCAATGCTCACCTCTGATTATGCTGACCTTCAGCGATGCTGACCCTCACTGATACTGACCCTCCCCAGTGCTCACCTGTGCCTACGCTCTCACCAATGCTGATTCTCACCATTGACATGCACTGATGCTGATCCAAAGGCATATCTAAGCTCTCACCCAAAAGTAACTTGTCTCCCTTTCAAAATCTCTTCTGTGGATCCTGTCCAAAATCCTATGTATGCCTTCATGAGCACTATGAACTGTCACTATTTCCCTGAAGTCCCTGCCCTCTCTACAGCTGACTACTGACCTACACGCCTAACTTAAAAGGCAAGGGTTTTCCTCTCTCCCTGCTACCTCAGGATTAGGATGTAGAACCCTCAGCTACTTTTCCAGCACCATGTCTGCCTGTGAGCCCCCATGCTCCCTGTCATGATGATAAGGACTAAACCTCTGAAACTGGGGCTGGGATGGTATGCTATAGAAGGAAGCAGGCAGAAGCAGTGGAGCTGGACTTGCGAATTGGAGGTTTTACAAACCACAGCAGATATCTTTAGCTTGTGTCAAGTTGACATAAAACCAGCCAGTACAGAAATTGTGACACAAACTGTGGCTTTTTGATTTTGGACTACCTCATCTATTTCTATCCAAATGCATTCATGGTTTGTAGAAGCCATAGTGTTGTGTTCAAAGTCAGTTTTCTTGTCTGTGGGACACACACAGAGTCATCTGCACTGCCTGACGCCACCATTATCTTTCTGAGCTACATTTCACTGGCAAAAAAATAAAAAATAAAAATAAAAATAAATGATATCACCTCTACGCATTGTTGTGAGGATTAAATACTAATCCCATTCTCCTTCCTTAAAAAAATCCAAAGGTTTCTCTCCTCTTCTCTGTAGGATTGTTTGCCTGCTGTTTTTATTTTTTTTTTCAAACTCTAATAAAATGGTCCTTAAGCTTAAAAGAAGGAAGACAGGCAAAGATTTTCATAATGACCTTACAACATTTCAAGAGAAAAAAACCTTGCCTCTACTAAATTTCCCTGAGAAACAGTATTTGCTGGCTGTAATATCGCTTGTGTCTAAATATCAAGTACAGCCATGATATCCTTTAATAGTTAATCCTCCAACATGCAATTAGGCATTCGAACGACAATCAAATCCATGACTGTATCTCATGTTTGCCTTCCCTTTCAAGGCCTCTACTAGAGGGGCACTTACTCCGTCAAATCTGCTATAGTAATCAAAACATTGAAATTACTTCTTTCCACACTAAATATACTGGAACTGGTTGTTTGATTAAATGTAGAGCAGAGAGTGCAATTTGCTAAATTACAAGTATTCTGAACATGTAAATATAGTTTAATTACTGCAATTAAAGAAGATTACTGGAGATTGGCAGATGGGAATGTAATGCTGTTTTAATTAGAGTTTTTAATGCACTGTAACATAAGCATAATATTAACCCTTTATCCTAGAAGAGGTAGCTGGTCTTTGAAAAATTAGTATTTAAAAATGTATTAGAGCAAGTGTTTCATAACAATGCCTACACTGGGCCACACTCTTCCAGAAGACCTCCACAGAGGACAGCCATAGCTCCTGAGTGTAGTCAACAGAGGCAGAGAGTAAGACACGGGAACTGATCCTCACTCCATCAGGCAGTGCGAATGCTGACGTCCCAAGTGAAGGCACACAGGGAGGTATCCATACAACTACAGAACTGTTCTCATTAAAGCAGAACAGTGGCATGGGAGTGTAGCTCAGTGGTAGCGCATATCCTTAACATGCACGAGGCCTTGGGTTTAGTCTTAAGACAAAGGGGGAAAGTAGAATTGTGGGCTGGGAAAATTGCTTAGTCACTGAAGTGTTTGCCATTCTAGCATAAGGAAAAAAAGTGGAGAAGACCTGAGGCTGACCTCTGGCCTCCATGTACATGTGTACACATGAGCATGCTCGCCTGAACACACACATGCAGCTAAACACGGGGACACTGACATATACACACATATAGAAACTCACATACATATAAGTCAAAATACTGCCACAATGGGCTGTGCTTACCACCGAACCTGATGGCTTGAGTTTAATCCCTGGAAACCACGGGGTGGAAGGTAAGAATTAACTCCCACAAGCTGTGCTCTGACCTCCACACAAGCGCATGGACACACACAGAAACACATACACACACGCACACACGCACGAGTGCTTGGGCACATGCACATACACACATGCATGCATACACACACGTACGCACACATGAACACCCACCCACACAAAATGTAATTTTTAACATTAAAAAAAAGTGCCAGAAGGCTAAAGGACCATCTACACCACACTAAAATATTCCACAGAGCCTGTGCTCATCAAAAACACAAACAGAAAATGTTTTCAAAACGCATCTTTTAAAATGGATTTATTCACCTTTGAAGAAATTGCAACAGAGATACACAGACCCTCTGCAGAGAGAAGCCAGTATGTTATCATTCTCCCCCCAGAACAGTATACCTCCATAAAAGTAATATTCCAGAATGTAAGAAGCAATCTCTGTCATCTTGAAAGCTATCACTTGCAACATTTTATCCATTTAAGTCAATAGCCTATTAGAAATTCTAATTGAAAGTTCAATAGTCTGCTTGCAGCCTTACAATAGAGGTTGCCTTTTGGAAAGCCATTTAAAGTCTTAATCTCTTTATCATTTGGTATTTTGAAGCCTAACTTTGTTCTTGTTAGGCAGATCAATGGTATTAATTTACAAAATGGGGGAAAATGTCACCCTTCATCCTTTAAGTCTCAGCGCTGGGAAGAGCTGCACAGATGAATCTGATCACCGCCTTCCCATATTAGCAAGAGGGGCCCTGGGACGCTTGACCTACAAATTTTAATTACTGCATGAAAAATTCAGTTTCTGGAGAAGAAGGGAGCCTTTAGGAAAAGCAGAGGTCTGCCCTGTGCGTGTCTGCAGAGTTTTAAGTTTCCAGGGCTGGGTTTCTGCATCAGTTCCTGATGCCACAATCAATGAAAGAGGTTTAGTATATCAAAGAAAGAGCCACAAACCTTAAAACAAAGCAAGACCAATACAAGGATACCTTGAGTACATCATCAGTAGGAGGGCATATGTTTATAACTGAATGAGCAAAGATATGCTGAGGGGCTGTTGTACATGTGTTTATCAAGTGACAAATATGTGACTGAAAAGCTAATGAAAGGCACTGGGGAGATGGCTCAGTCAGGTATGGGCTTGCTGCACAAGCTCAGGGTTTGCATCTCTAGCACCCACGTAAAGCGCTGGGCATGTTGGTGCATGTCTGTGATACTGGCACTGAGCAGTAGGGTGGAGACAGGAAGCCTTAGGCTCACTGGCCAGCCAGCATAACTTAACTAGTGAACTCCAGGCTGAGTGAAAGACCCTGTCACCCCAAAATAAGGTGGAGAGTGATTAAAGAAGATGGAGATGGAGATCAGCCTCTATCCTCCGGAGGCTGCACGTGCCTGCAAGTGCATCCCCACTCACAAACAAGCAAGTGGACGAGAAAGGCGAGCCCAAAGGTGGCTCCCTTGTTAGCAAGAACTTGATGCAAGCATATTTGGCTGGCTTTTGTTTTTAGTTAGTTTGTTTATCTATTTGTTTATTTATTTTTCAGTCAAGGTTTCCCTGTGTTACCTTGGCTGTCTGGGACTTGATTTGTAGACTAAGCTGGCCTCAAATTCACAGAGATCCTTCTGCCTCTGCCTCCCCAAGTGCTGGGATTACACTTCTTTACTGTTAATGTTGATATTTTATTCTTAAAGTAATTTGCACACACCAATTTCTCAAGTGCTGGCAAACTAATCTTAAGAAGAGAAAGAGGAGGGGAAGGAGGAGGATGATTTCAATTTGATGTTCTATCCCCAAACACTACAAAATCTGTTTACAAAGTCAGATCTGTTTTTTCAATATCAGAAATTAGTACTTGTTTACAAAATTTGGAATTCTTAGTTTTAGGTTGTCTTTAAAAAAAAAAAAGTCAGGAGTCATTTACTTTTGAGGTTTGCAGCCATTAAAGAGGTCCATGAATCATCTGTTCTTGGGTAATCACCTTACATACCTATACTCAATTTAACAGTGGGATGTTTTCTCCTGTGTGTGAGGGTGTAAGGGACCCACACTGTGTCATGCACAGTTGGCTTCTTTATCAGTACCCTATGTGTGATGACCCTAAGGAAACTGTTCTTGCAGCAATGTGTCCTTCCATGTTGTCAGTGAAAACCTGGAGCAGCTCTTTCCTGTCGTGGTTCCAGACAGGCTGGCCTCAGTTCTGCTCTGTGGTAGAGGATGGCCTTGAAGTCTAATCTTCCTGCTTCTTCTTCCCAGGCACTTGGTTTACAGAAGCACAAAACCATGCACAGTGTGTGAGGTTCTGGACATGCAAGCTCTGGGCCGTGTGCAGGTTGGGCAAGCACGCCCCTAACTGGGCTTCTTCCCGCACTCCTCAAACAGTTTTCTGATGACTGGATTCTTTTCATCTTTTCTGTTCTGGGGACAAAAAAGAGTGGTGTGTGTGGGGAGGGGGACAGAATTCTATTTACCTTTTCCTTTATTTTTTTCCTTCATTAAGGACCATGTTTTCCTTAAGAGTCATGTTGCTAACACCTCCTAACACTCACAGGCCCTGTGATGAAGTACACTAATGAAAAGGCCATTAGCCTCTGTCCCAGGTGCTCCAGAGTCCTGCACCTATGCACATCACTTAATAGTGAGCTGGAAGGTCTGTACAAAGGATGAGGGCTCAGGGTGACAGAGCTAAACAGTCTCAATCTTGATCTTCCTAGCCAGTGACGTAGGTAAGCTGGTCCTTAGGCTATGATCTACTAGTTGTGGAAGCCTTTGGAGAAGAGGGCTAACTACTGGAGCAAGTGTGGGGTCACAGCAGGGCAGGCCTGAGGACTTTGCAAGACAAAATCATGCAACAAAGCCAATCCCTGCGCACACAAGGTGGATCCACCCTCTATTCAGACTGTGGGCGTAGTCCCAGGGACACACACAACAAAATGAATGTCACAGAAATGGAAAAGCATACATGTGTACCATGGCAATGCCTGAGCAGCAGAATGCAGCTCCCTTGGAGTGTGGCATTTTCAAAGCTCACACATCCTAACAGCTTGGAATCCTGAGACTCCTAAACAAGAAGCCCCAAGGTTCCATCTGCCTTACTGATGAGGTTCCAAGCTGCTGTCTGGAAGAGGGCTTGGCAGGACCTTAGGAACCCTGAGGAGCCAGGGCTGTGTAGTACAGTTTTCCCTCCCTGCTAATCTGCAGCGTTTCCTGACACTAGCTGTTGGCCTGTACCCAGGTCTGGCTTTGTGCAAGGCTAGAAATCAACCACCTAAAAGTACCCGGTTGTTGCTTAATTTTGTGTTAACTTGTAAATTAAAAAAAAGTCAGAATTTTGGATGAAGCTCACAGTGCTTGCCTAGCTTTCACAAGGTCCTGGGCTTGATCCTCGGTACCATATAAACTGCGCATGGTGGCACACACTTATAATCCCAGCACTTGGAAGGCAGACTCAAAGGATCAGAAGTCCGACTTAACTGGGACTACACAGATTGGACTATATGAAATCCTATCAGAAACAAACAGCAAGGCAATAGATTAACTTACCTTTTATAAAAAGAATTGGGGGGGGGAGGTGTTAGGGAGATGCCTCAGCTGTTAAGAGTTATTATTGCTGTTGCAAAGAACTAGAGTTTGGTTCCCAGCACCCAGATTGGATGGCTCATAATTTCTCATAACTCTAGCCCTAGGCTATCCAAAGCTCTCTTTTGTTATATCTGTGGAAGGCAGCCACAAATATACATATAAACAAACATACACATAAATAAAAAAAAAATGTTCTTTTTAAAGCATTTGGCTCTCTTATGTTAAAAGCCTAATTGTTAAAAATCCCGCATGTGAGAATGCCCTCTATGGGATTTTGTTTCTGAAGTGAGACCCCAACAGCAGAGCCACCACAGTGGCTGAACTACCCACAACACACTGCAGTGGCTGGAACCAAGGGTCTGTGGATCTAACTGTAGGGTTTGGAAAGTTCTCTGTATTTGCAAAAGCCTGAAGGGAGCTTCCATGGCTCCCCCGAGGCTTCAAAATGAGCTAACTATCAAGTGTCTACGTCTGAGAGTCAGCACATCTCAAAGAGAATCTCAGGAGTCACAGCTCAATGTCATGGAGCTGAGAGGCCACTAGGGAAGAAATGGAGAGAACGGATGCATGCCATTCATACATCACACCAAGAATGTCCAAGAAGCAGGTGACAAACACAAGAGATTTCTGGACAGAGGAGATGGCCTGCTGAGTAAAAGCACTTGCCATGAATCCATGAGGATCTGAGTTGTATTTTCAACATCCATGTAGACGCTGAATATACAGAGCATATCTGTAATCCTAGTACTCCTAAGAAGAGAAGGGAGTCAGCGACAGGAGAATGTTAAAAGTTTATGGGCCAGCCATATCTGGCATATGCAGCAGAAAGCAACAACAGAGGGAGAGCCTGTTTTAAGCAAAACAGAAGGCACCTTAGAGTGTCCTCTGACCTCTATACACGTGTCGTGTCCGCCCCCCTCCCCCCGAGGTTCTTTCAGTTAAGCAGCTTAGGCAAACCTCACCTTTTCTTAATATTAAAGGGCACAGGCAATGTCCAGAACCGACAAATGCGTGCATCTCAGGGTACAAAGCAGCCACATTTTTTGCTCCCAATGGAAAATTATCCGATGAAAATTCTGAGGATGCAAAACATTTTGTGTGTGTGTCGGGGGGGAGAATCACAAGTTATCTTCTGCCATCCTCTAAATACCCAGGTGCCCCCTCTGTGGGAGAAGAACTGTTCCCAAGGCAATTTTCTCTAGAAGAACAAATCTGTACAATGCCATATATGACGGATGTTCTTCATTTCTTTTCCCGCCATAACTAGCTCCCCTAAAACTCATGCAGGAGGCTGACAGGCACTCTGAGGCGAGCATGAGCTCCTGGGGATATTGTGAAGGCAGTGCCCATTAGATAAAGGGTCAGAGTTGTACTTTCTGAAGGAGTGGGAGGCATTTAGGATCCAAGTCGAATCCCATGCATGTCCCACTATCCTAATCATGGTGTGTGCAGCCTGCTTTCTGCGCACTATTATCTGACTGTGTTTGTACAGTCATGACCAAGCACTCGGGAAATTTAAAGGTATCAATCAGCATGTTAATGGTACTTGAAGACTCCATACCTACTCACTGCTGGTGCTCCATATGCACACTCACTCACTTTTGGTCAAAGAAGGAACCCACAAGCAAGCCTACAATCCCAGAATTTAGGAGGTAGAGGCAGGAAGATTAGGAAGGTCACAGCCAACTTAGGCAACAAAGAAAATTTTAGCATGTCCTGGGCTACATGGGACCCTGTAACATAAACACAAAATGGGGGGTGAAAATTCCACCCTTGCTTACAGAAGTGATTGAAGTGAAATAGATCTCATCTCTTAGACATGACCATGGGCTTTGTATCTGAGTAGATGAGAGACAGGTACAAAGCATGCAGTACCTGGGCCTGCAACCCTATTCTAGCTAGCCTAAATAAGTCCAACATTTCTTTTGTATGGAGAACCCTGGAAATTCAGGAGTAGAGAAAGCAATAGCCATAGCAGTACCGAGAGACTGAACTTTCTAGAGTGTTCATCTTGGCACCATATGTGTACAATGGGAAGCTTATGGATAAAGAGACAGCTGAAGAGGGCCTGTTTGAAGAGAAGGGAAGAGGCCAATCAATCCCAGAGAAGACAGGCTGGGGGAGGCGGGTTACAGAAACGGTATAGGGAGGAAAGCAGCAATCAGACCTTCAAGAGAACCTGGAGAGGCAATCACCAGGCTTTGGAGAACGCATCAGCAGCCTCTAGGGGGTTTCCTTCAAAGGGCCCTTTCAGAGACGTTTCTGGGGCTGATTGCCTCTTATGCTGGGCTGACCTTGATGCTAACCAGCAGGGGAAAGAAGAAAGGAGTTGGGGGGGGGGGCTGCAGATTCAGTGACTAAATGAATCAAACACAGGCATGTGTGTAAGACAAGTGATCAACAAAGACCTGAAGGCCAAGGTGTGGGCTCAGGTAGGCAGTGGAATGCTAGTGGGACTCAGGGGTGGGACACTTTTCTCCACCTTAAGGTAGCATAGGCTTTTTTATTCCTGCAGCAGTTTGACATCTTCATGCTCCCATTCTCAGGTGGGCTTCATGAGTCTCTGAATTTGTCTATCTGCAACATCCAAGGTCAGCTAGTAATTTCCCGTGTATGGAAGAAGAAGGGCTTAGGGCTCTGGTTTATAAGTCTTAGTTTTAAAATCAGTTGTGTATAAAGGTTGGGCTATAGCTCTAGTCTCATTCCGAGCAAACACTCTAACCAAAAGAGACTTGAAGAAAATTTATTTGGTTTACACATCCAAGTCAGACTCCATCACTGAAGAAAGTCAGGGCAGGTAGTTGAGGCAGGAACCTGGGGACAGAAGCCATGGAGGAATTTGCTGGCTCCCTCAATGCCTCATGCACAGGCTCATGCTTAGCCACCTTCCTAATACAGGGCAGGACCACCTGCCCAATGACTAATGCTGCTTCAAGTAGAATGTGCCCTCCTGCATCAATTATCAATCAAGACAACTGCCATGTTAAGACATGGCCACAGATCAATCTGATTTAAGCAATCCCTCAATAGAGGCTGTCCTCTTAGAGGACTCAAGGTTCTATCAAGTTGACAATGAGTCTTAACGCTAATTAAGATACCGACCAAGTTCTACACTGTTTATATTTCTTATCACCTCCCAACATTTCCTCATCTACTTTTGGACTATACAATCCCTAAGAAGTCTTGGTTCAGGAGGCCTGGATGTACAGGGATATACAGTACCTTGCGGGGGATAAGCAGAAGGATTCTAAGTTGGAGCATAAACTGAAATGCAAATCAGATCTTCTTCAGAAGAAATAAGGAGAGAAGGAGGAGGATAGAGGGAGGAAAAGGAGAAGGAAAGACAAAGGAAGATGAGGAAAGAGCAGGGGCAGGATGGAGGAGAAAGAAGAAATACATGGTGTAGCTTTCCTCTGGCCATCTGAGTCTGTTAACAGCTTGTCCTTAGTAAGACTTCCACATGGCATCCCTAGGGCCTTTACAAAGTTCCCAAGCAGAGTATCAGACATGTTCTTGCCCCACCAGGAGCTTGTAAACAGAACATAGCAGCAAGGATACTTGGAGGCAGGTACAGTGCGTTCTTTTCAATAAATACATAGATATTTTTCAGACACAGTTTTGTGAGGTATTTGATCTCCTATGTTAATTTCACTAGGACATTTCAGTACTATGGATCTGTAAGATTCATAACAACCAAGAGTTTTAATAACAATACTATATCTGCCACAACCAAACTCTATTCCTCACATGACTTCCTCAGGAGGACTACCCAGCAGTCACGGTGTTTGCATACACTCTTGCTAATACTTCTGCATGGGCCTGGGGAAGACAAGCTTAAAGAGAACTTAACAACCTAGGACTCCACTCAGCGTGAGCTACAAACACAACCCTTCCCCAATAGTGCACTTAGGCAACTGGGTTGTCACCTGCATGGACATCTCCAAACAAAGCAACTGGGTCATTCTGACCTTCAGCTCCCTAGCAATCCATAGAAACTTCCCTTTTGCAACCAACCACATACAGAAGCATATCTTGCAACTAGGGACAGTAGGTCAATCTGGCCTAGATAGTTTAAAGTGTCAACCTGCTACAAGTTAGAATAGCCTGAAAGAAAACAGCCTCAAGTGAAGACCTGTCTGGATCATATTGGCTTGTGGGTATGTTTGTGAGGAATTGCCTCAACTATTAAGGCTGTTAATTAATTTCAGAAGACCCAGCCCATTGTGGGCACTACCATTCCCTAGGCTACCCTCAGGATTACATAAGAGTGGAAAAGCTAGCTGAGCATGCAAGTAGGCATCATAGTTGTGTTCATCTCTCTTTGCTCTTGACTACAGACATGGTGGGACTGGCTGCTTCAGTCCTTGCCTCGATTTCCTTGCAATGACAGATGATAAACTGGAATCACTGTAAGATAAAGCCTTTCCTCTTCAAAGTTGCTTTTTGAAACAAGAACAAGCACAGATGTGATTAAAATAAAATTATCACGGAAAAGGACATATGTATCAAACAAAGGTTTACATACTCCCACAGCCTATCAATCAAACAAAACAAAACAAAACACCTACAACTCACCCCTAGCAGTGAACTCCCCTCTTCTGAGTCCCACAAAGAGAAACTTTGAGAAGCAACTAGATGTCTCAGGGAAATTTCAGTCTTAACCTGCTACTCTGTTGTAGCTTATTATCTACTCTGTAGCTTTATTCTTTTTTGGTTTTTTAATAAAATCCCATGTTCCTTTGCTGTGTGTGTGCTTCTTTGATTCTTTCAGTAAGATTCCATTGATCTGGAAACATCCGGTCCAGACAGAGACCACTGGTAACAAGCCTTAGCTGAGGAAGCCAAGGCATATCCTCTTGGTCAACAACTAAACCAAAGTATTGATAACTGACTCCTCTTCTAAGGAGGCAGGAAATGGACAGTGTTCACTCTTACCCCCCATATATATGCCATAACTACACGACTTTCTTACTTGTTACACACATTCACCTCTGTTTTGGGCTAAAAACTGTGGCTAAGTAATATCTCCTATTGGAGTACCTCCTTTTAATTGGGAAAATGGCTCATCCTAACTCCATCAGCAGGACACATTCAATTACCTTGCAGAACCATTCTTCTTCAGAAGGCACTAGCTGCCATCTGGCCTGGGCAGTTAAACAAGCACAGCTATGCTACATTGTAGCTAATGAAATTAAACATGGCATAGATACACATCACGTACAGAATTCACATTTAGCTTTTTCAAAGTATTTTTTTTTCTCCTTGAAAAATAAAATATGTGGGTAGTGTTGTGGTTGGCTGGCTTTCCTAACAGCGAAGTTATTCTTCCCATCTAGATCAAGCAGGAAAGTCTCTTTTTGAGCATAACCACACTGTATGCCCCCTTTTAATTTGTCTGCAAACCCTGATGCCTTTCAAGACTGTGTCCTCTGAGAGACCCGATTCTCCAAGTCTCCCAAAGCTCTTCGTTCTGTCTCCACATTTGTGTACTGTCTTCACCACCAACACTTCAATCTTCCAAATCCACTTCCCCAGTGTGGTGAAGCTTGAAAAGGGCATGAGTGCAAACTGACACAGAACAGGCAACTCAAAGGACATTAGTCCCAATACTCTCTATGCTCTTTCACTTGTTTTGCTTTCTCTGAAACTCACCATAAAAGCAAGCCATCACAGATCTGCTCTCCGTAGATATCTGCTGTTCCTGTCAGCTTGGTATTATCAATTTCTGGAGGATTAACTCAAACTCTGGTTTCAATGGGAGCTCCAAGTGGCATCAACTAATGAGGGTGTTGCTGGAACCTGAGTTTGGAATAAAACCAAAGGAATACCATCCCTCCACCCCCAACAAAAAGAAAAGAAAAACAAAAAAACTGGAGTATGAAAAGAAAAGTACTAGGGCTCTGCAGATGTGTGGAACCAGCAGTGGACAATGCCTGGCTCAATACCTTCCATGGGTACAAACTATTAAGATCTCCCACAGAGTGTTCCTGGAACGACAGGTGTCTAAGCTTCCTGTAACCTTAGAGTTCAGCCCCTGAGACTCCTGGAATGTCCAGGCTAGACTAAGCCCCACAATCCATGTCTTGCTTGGGGTGAGGATAATCTGCCTTCACAGCTCTTCTATGACCATCCACTGTTGCCCCAGCATCAGTACCTACCCTGCATGGTGCCCATCTCTTTGTGATATGACCTGTCTTCAGGCTTAAAAGATGGGATTGCAGAAGCATTAATGATAGCTACTGTTTGCCGTGCACTCCACATGAGAGGGCACTGGGTATTTTGCATATGTTCTGTTTTTTTTTTTATTTCTGTTGCTATGATAACAACACTCTGATCAAAATGTAGGGCGGGGAAGAGTTTATCTGGCTCATAGTTTCAGGTTAGAAGTAAAGCAGGAACTTGAAGCAGGGTCTATGGAGGATTGCTGCCTGTCGGCTCTCACAGGCTCATGCTCTGCTAGCAGTTTTATATACTTCAAAATCACCTGCCTAGGGAATGGTGCTGCCTACAGTGGACTAGGCCCTCCTTCATCAGTCAGAAATTAAGATAATGTCCCACAGACACGATGAAATACCATTCTGATCTAGGCCATTACTCAGTCAAAACTCTTCTCTCGGATGACTAGAGGTTGTGTCAAAGTGACAAGACTATATAGCTTTCATTTTTTTATTTTATTTTTTGTTCCTTGTGCATTTGTGTGTGCTTGTGTGTGTATGTATATGAGACAGACAGACAGACACAGAGGACAAAGATAGAAACAGAGACTATTCTTTTCTATAGTCATGGTTTCCTGGGGACAGTTTAATGAATGACTTGAATAAACTAAACACAAGTACCCAGGACTGAGTTTCTGCTTGACTGCATGTAGACAGTAAGGAAAATAAACAGAAACAGACCACACTCCAAACCTAAAGGCTGAATAATTAATAAGTGATGAAAGTGCTTCAGGACAGCAGAGTGAAAAGCATGCCTAAGCAAATCTTAATGAGCCAGTTTCAGATTAAGTTGGTCGATGGGCTGAGTGAAATCTGATTTTTAAAAAATTCATTAATTCACTTATTCTTTTCTCCAGCTTTCCCTGTCAGACTTGAGCTCTACAGGGGCAGTGTTCAGAAGTCCTCTTCTCAGACTGAAAGAATGGGCCCATAAAGGCACCACAGCACATGTCAAGGTTAGCTGTGGACGGTGTTGCACAGACTTTTTGAAATTCATTTTGTTCATTTGCTCCTAACGTGTCGGGAGTCTGAGGTTTGAAAGAAACGAAAATATACTCTGCGTAAGGGGAGATGGCTCCATCAAGAAAGCATTTTGCTGTGTAAGCACAGAGACCTGGGTTAGCGTTACAACATCAATGTGAAAAGGCACAAGGGTATGCCTTTGTAATCCCAGCATTGGGAATGGGGGAAAGGTCGAACCCTGGAGCTTCATAGCTAGCAAGACCAAGAATTCTTGATCTGAATTCTTGAGCTTCAGGATCAGTGAGACATCCTGGCCTAAAAAATAAGGTACAGGGTGATGGAAGAAGACAGCTCAAATTGACCACTGGGCATCCACATGCCAGCACATAGGTAAGCAATACAGGCACACATGCACAAATATGTGCATGCCCACACACACACACACACACACACACAGGCTCATGTGCACCCTACAAAACGGGTTTTCTCCCTCCCTTCACCTAGAGACCTCAGCAGATGCCCTATTTTATTCTGATTAAAACTTTCACCAAAGTAAGCACAAGGAAAGACTTGCAAAAGAACTTTTTAATGTCCACGGGTCTGCCTGATATCATAATACATCGCTTGACAGTACATCCGAGTTCAAATATTCATTTATTTTTAATTCTCACCAATTTCATGGAGTCAAAAAACTCTAAAGAAGGAGAGGAGGCCAGGTGCTGGTACTGCTAGTGTTGTGGTGTCCTCATTTATCTCCCTTAAAACAGAAGAGCTGATTCTTACGTTTGGTGGATACATTTCCCAGCCTCCCTACCTCACAAATCCCTCTGCTCATTCAAAAGATGAAGATCTTAAAGTTTAAACCTTTCTTCTTTCCATTCAAGAGACAACAGGGAAGGGCCTAGGCCTTGACATTCCTTCTCTAGCAACCTGATGCATCATTTAGAGAATGTTTTCCTTTTTTTTTTTTTTTTAACTTTAGTATATTCTTCCAGGTTTTATTTATTTCAGTCCCAGAATCTTTTGCTGATATGGCAAGACTCAAGCAGAAATGTTTTGTAAAACCCAAATGAAACCCTAAGTGGACACTTGTTTTATAAATTTTTAAAACATCCGTTTACTCCTTGGAAACAGCTTTTATAAGCCTTTCCATCTTGCTTGAGAAGACATGCTATATAAAACACCCACTCTGGTCCCAGCAGCATCAACATAGCCTCCATAGGCACAGCATATCTACCATAAAGCAAACATAATATTTGGTACCTAACGCAGCAGTACAATGCTTGAATGAGAGTGGGGCCTTGTTCTTGCCTCTGAACACTTCCTGGAAGAGCTGTCTGCATCCTTTTGGAATTCTGGGTCTTCTTCTGTCTCCCCAAAGACAAGAAGTCCTACTGTCACCAAAATCTCTCTTTCTTAATTCATGCAGTCAATAACCAGAGTGATACCAAACAACTCAGAACTCCAACATTTTATACACAGAAGGAAGAAGTGGGGCATTGTGAAAACTCTTCCTCAATCATAATTCAGTCAACATAAGATGATAGTTTAATACTCCAGTTTCTCTGTGCCACATATTTTTGTTGTTTTTAACTATGTGCATGTGAGTGTAGTGCAGGCACAGGCCAGAAGAGGGCAGTATATTTCCTGGCGCTGGAATTATGGGCAGTTGTGAGCTAGCCTATGCACCTGGTGTTGAAAATTGAATATTCAAGTCCTATAGAAGAGGTACTCTTACTTAACCTGTAAGACATCTTTCCAGCCCCACACCCATTGTTTTTAGATTATTACTTTTCTGAGTCCTTGGGGATCTCAACCCACCACTATCATTAATAAACTTCACCAAGCAATGTCTTGTACCATCTTTCCTGATACCCTGTTCTCTAGTCTACACATCATAAGATTGGATCATCACATCCCACTACTCTGCTTTTGTTTCTCCAAATTCTCAGGTAACTGGGCAATAATGAGGTCTTCAGATTCCTTGAGATGATATACAAAACGTCTGTCTTAGCTTACGCTGCCAACTTGGCACAACCTAGGATCATTTGAGAGGACAGAATCAGTTGAAGAACTCCCTAGATCAGATGGGCATGTCTGTGAGGGGTTGTCTTGATTGGTAACTGATATAGGAGGACACAGGCTAGATGTCACCATTCCCTAGGTAGGTTGTTTTGAACTTTAGAAGAAAGATCACTAATCATAAGCTGGCAAGTGAGCCAGCAAGCAGCATCCTCCATGGTTCTTGCTGTACAGTGAGTTCCTTGGTCAGTGATAATGCTGCATGAAACAGCAAGCAGGCCTACGTTCAATGTCCTGACTTGTCTTCCTGCAGTGACAGACCATGACCTGGAACTGTAGTAGAATAAACTCTTTTCTTTTCTAAGTTGCTTTTGTTTTGAGAATTTGTTCACAGCAACAGAACAGAAACAAAAACAGTATTAAAAATGCTCTGTGGATCACTCAGTAAGTACTCAAGATATCAGTTATTATTTCCTGCACAATACTCCTGCCAAACACCTTCCCACAGCTCATAGTGAATTTGTTAAGATTCAAAAATATGCACCCAAAGGTCAAGACCTTGCCATGTAGTGACAAGAAGCATATGAAAGAAACACAGACGTCTTCATTTGTGTTAAGAAAAAAAAGTTTTAAATAATAGGATGACAATCTTACCCAAGCAACAACTGTTTCCAAAGTGAGCTTTCAGCTTCAAACAGGTCAGAGGACAGGTACCCCAGAAGCACTACTTGGAGGCTTGCCATTCATACACTGAGTTTCATTCTACTGACCTTGTCACATGGAGCAGCTAGCCAGGTGCAGAAACAGTACTGGTTTCTTGCTTAGATATGGGAGGTGAGGTATAGAGGACAGGGTGAGAGACACTATGTAGAGCAAACATAAAAGAAAACCCATGCTTTCTTGATCTGACTTCAGACCTGCATTATATATATATACACATACATACAGATAGATAGATAGATAGATAGATAGATAGATAGATAGATAGATAGATTTAAAATTGAAGGAATCCCTTTCAATTTCATGCCTCTGGTGAGTATCCCTATTCAGTTAGGTGAGATGTGAAACCTGCCTACTGTAGGTGGCACCATTCCCTAGGTGAGGACTCACTACTCTATTCAATAAAGCAGACAAGCTGAGCATAAGCACACACTGTTCTCTGCTCCTGGACTCTGGTTGGAATGTGATCCACTACTTCAAGCTCCTTCCCCTCCAAGGTGGACTGTACATATAAACTGTAAGCCAGAATGTTATCCGAATAAACCAACCCTCACCTTTCTTCCTTCCTTAAGTTGCTCTTGCTAAGTTGAATTTTATCAACATCAGAAGAAAAGTACCTATAATAGTATTCCCAGAGGACTGGCTTTGTCTTAATCCCCCATTTCTCAGTAAAGCTGTCTTTTCTCACCACATTCCATCTCATTCCCCAGACAGGTTTTCAGGGGAGCAGATAGTAGCTTATAAAACATGGTTTGGCCATGTGCTCCTTGTTGTTTTCATTAGTAAAATAGCCTATAGAAATGAAATGAATGTGTGTCTCTTAAAATGTGCAGGTGGGGTGTTGGGAAGATGGCTCAGGCAATAAATTGTTTGCCATGAAAAACATTAGGGCCTAAGTTTGGATCCCTAGTACCCACATAAGAAACTGTACTCAGTGGCCTTCATCTGCAATCCAAGCACCATGAAGCAGAGATGTAAGGATCACTAGGTCTCTCTGAATAGTCAAAAGAATGAGCTCCGGGATCAAGGAGAGATCTTGTCTCAAAAGATAAGATAGAGCAGCTAGAGAGATGCCTCAGCAGTTAAGGCACATACTGTTCTTGCAGAGGACCCAAGTTTGACTTCCAGTTCCCATGTTGAATGTCTCACAAATGACTGTAACTCTAGGTCTGAGGAATCTGATAGCTCTGATCTCACACCTTTCCTGATGCCTACCATTCACGCTCACATACCCCCACACAAATATACACAAAATTAGGGATAAAATTTTTTTTAATGTGAATTGAAATTAAGAATGAGAAGCAATTAAGAAAAAGACCAAGCACTGACCTCTGCTCTATGTGTGCACACACAAAATAAATAAATAAAATGTGCTCTAGGTGCACACACGGGTGCACACACACACAAACAAAGAAGGTCTAAAAAGAGGAAAGAAGGGAAAGTTCATCATGTCCTTGAGAGCTGATGGGGCTATGAAAGAAGGAGAATTCTATGCACATATCATTTTACAAGAAGCAGGATGAGGAAGCAGCCTCCTGATTACAAAGAAAATGGGGTCTGCACATAACAACTGGAGGGCCATCATTATCTGAACTACTGCTCCTACTATGCTAGGGGTGTGGGCTCCAGTGCTAAAATGCAGCTAACGAAGTCGGTGGGAGCCCATTCTGACAGCAGTGATCCCACTGCAGGGATCACTGTTTATGAGGCTTGGAGAAATTTTTTGCAAATATTTTAAAATTTATTTTTTAAAAATTTATTATAATTTATTCACTTTGTGTCCCAGCTGTAGCCCCCTCCCTCACCCCTCCAAATGCCACCCTCCCTCCCTCTTCTCCTCTCATGCCCCTCCCCCAGTTCACTGATAGGGGAGGTCCTCCTCCCCTTCCATCTGATCCTAATCTATCAGGTCTCATCAGGACTGTCTGCATTGTCTTCCTCTGTGACCTGGTAAGGCTGCCCACCCTCACCTCAGGGGGAGGTGATCAAAGAGCTAGCCACTGAGTTCATGTGAGAGACAGTCCCTGTTCCCCTTACTAGGGTACCCACTTGGAGACAGCTGCCATGGTCTACATCTGTGCAGAGGTTCTAGATTATCTCCATTAATTTTTCGCAATTTAAGTCACTGCTGTGACACTACCCACACAACTCCTCTGTGAATCTGTGATAGGAGGAACAGGCAGGCCCTGGGGCTGACTGATGTCACCAGTACTAACTAGCTGTCTCAGCAATGACAGTACCTACCCACAGGCAAACTATGGTGAGTTCACCAATTCATGTATATTTTTGAGTTTTCTGGGGATAAGGGAAGGTGTGCCAATTCCATTAGCCTGTTTCTCAAATGGATACTTACTGTCACTGTGATGCTCAAAGCTGTTAGGGTCAGGTTTACTGTCACAGTGGTGGACTGTCCTTCTGGACCCAAAGACATCTGTTCTAGTTACTTTTCTGTTACCATAAAACACTGACCAAAAGCAACCAATGAGAAGGATCCGTTTGATTTGGCTTATATTGCTAGGTCACAGCCATCTTTAAGGGAAGTCAGGAAAAGACCATAAGCAGGTAGATTTCTTACACAGCCCAGACCCACCTGCCTAGAAATGGTGCTGCTCACAGGGGCTGGACCCACCCACGCCGACCATCATCCATGACAGTCTTTGACAGATGTGTCCACTGTCCATTATGATCTGAACAATCTCTCAACAGAGATTCCCTCTTTCTAGAAGACTCTGGTTGTATCAAAATAATAATATTGTTAATAAAATAAAATAAAATATTAATAAAATAATTTTAATGAAATATTTTTATTAACAAAACTAACCAGTGTATTATTTTTGCCCGCCTGCTTGCTTTCCTTCCTTCTTTCCTTCCTTCCGTCTTTCCTTCCTTCCTTCCTTCGTTTGTTCCTTCTTTTCTCTCTCTTTCTCTCTCTCTCTTTCCAGAACAATCAACCTGAAGGCAAGTAGAAGTCCCTAAAGTCCTTTAATCACTGATTTCAAACCAGAAAGAGACAAATGGAATTACTGCATACCTAATAGCTCTTATTTTAGTAGAATTCCATTGTATTACTTTAAGCTTTTTGTCCAGACCACAAAAGGCAAAAATTTCATGCTCCTCAAATACAAATCCTAGCTTATAAATGCCATGTACACCAGCCTCATTTGCCCATGAACTTCTGGACTGTAGCTAATTCGACCTCCTATTTTGCCATGTGGGTGGGACTGCAGATGCAAACTACTGTTCCCAGATTTTATGTGAGTGCTGGGGATTTTAACATGGGCCTCATGCTTGCTCAGCAAGTACTTTATTTACTGTCTTCCCAGACCTCTTCCTGGCAGTCAGGATATTTGGGAATTTATCTTGACATATTGGAAAATGAGCCACAATACGTATTGCTGTCTAGACCTATACTGTCCAACACACATGTAGCCATCTGAGGGACTTATTTAGAACTAAACAGAAACTCAGATCCAAGTTACCCTAGCCATCTACACTCTCACATCCTGTTACTTGCGTCTCACATGTCAGCAGATTCCCTGAGATGTACACTTCTAGTCCTCATGCTTTACTGTGATGCTGTAAAGCAATGGCTTCCTCCCATCTTGGTCTAGCTGAAACGCTACCTTTTGTCTTGTCACCTATGTTCATCTTTCCTGAGAATGTGTTTACGTGATGTAATTTTCTTTTTATTGTGAGGGTTGTCAGTGGAGAACAGAGAAAGAACTCCACCCCATGTTCTGACAGCTCAGAAATACTTAATTGGTTTGTGGGCTGACTGTCATACTTTAATATTCTCATCTTTTCAAATCTAAACTCAGCTTGAGGCCAAATCACTGCCTCTATTAAATACACACAGATTCTATTATTAAGATGGAAGCAAATGCTCTTTTTTACTTTTATGGACAAAAAAGAGGAGACAGACTTCATATCTTTGCTTCTTATTTTGGAAAGAACAGGGCACAGGGCAGAAAGGAAATTTGTAAAGGGTTTCTAACTGATCTTGAATAACTTAAGTTTGATATCCTACTTTTTAAAAACAAACAAACAAAAAAACAAACCAGACACCTTGAAAGCATAGATGTCAGCACTGATGACCAATCACGAAAAGTATTACAAAAAATTGTTTTCTGAAGACAAAGCTCCAGGTTGGCCTCCAGCTCTTAATGTACGGATGACTTTGAACTGATGACTTTCCTGCTTCTACTTTCTAAATGCTGGAACTATAATACTGAAAGGTATTCTGGGTATCAAACCCAGGGTTCCATGTACATGAGAGAAGTAATCTACCAAATGAGTAGAGTCACAGAATTCAGTCACAGAACATCCTTTGATTAAATCTCATCTCAAATTAAAAAAAAAAAAAATGAAAAGAGTGGAAGATGTCAGTCTAGAAGCAGGAGGGACTTGTGGAAAAAGGAGTCTAAAAGGGGGATGGCAAACAAACAGGAAAAGAGTAATAACTGCATATTTTCTCTGGTATGTGATTCAAGATTTGAATATATGCTGAGAGAGAATAGAGGGAGGGAAGGAGAAAGAGAAAGAGCAAAAGAAAACCATAAGGACTATTGGGAGAGGATGGGGACCAGTGGGAAGGGATCAGAGGGAAGGTAGTGGGGGGTTAAGTATGTACCAAGTATAGTAATATAGATGTGTGAAAATGTAACAAAGAAGCCCACTGGAAACAGACACTGGTCTATAATGTGATTTTCTAGTTCCAGTTCAGTGTCTTCCTATCCATCTGTGGATGGAAGGCTAAAGGGAACGAAAGGAAATGTAGACAGTCTTCCCTCAAACCACATCTTTTTTTTTAAATTGTAATCACATTAGAAATTTCATTTGTGTGTGTGTATGTGAGAGCATACACATGAACATACGTACAAGAACACACATGTGGAAATAGGACAACTTACAGAAATGGATTCATTCTACCATGTGGATTCCAGAGATCTAACAGCAGTCCTCAGCCTTTACTCACGTCTTCTTTTAATGACAGGCAGATCTCCAAATGGAGGTGAACTGCATGCATCCTTCTTCTAAAGTAACAAAGTATGCTAAAATTGCCAGGAATTGCTCCCAGAGAAGAGATGTGGCCTGATAAAGATGTCATAGCCTTGTTCTGGTCCCCTTGAAAGAGCAGGCTCTAGAACTCAGCACACAGTTACAAACCATTTGTGTCATGATAGCATCAGCCACACTTGGAAAACCACAAAGCCAGAAATATTCATAAATATTCGTAAGAAAGTAGTTGGAAAAACTGTATGAAGCGAGGGCTGGTGAGAACTGGAATATGTGTCTTCTGACATGACAGGTTAGTTGCACTCATGAACTCACAATGTCTGAATAAGACCAAACCAATCAGCAAGCATTGTAACATGGAGGTTAAGGAGCCCCTGAGACCCCACCCATGCGGAGAATTTCACAGATGATGATTACTGGAGGACAGAGAATCAGTCTTCTTTAAGTGTGTGGCTTCTTGAAGGATGACCACACTTCATCAGATTGTCCATGACACGTAAATGTACCGACATTCCAACAATTCAACATGGCCTTCATGGGTTACAAAAAAGACAGAGTTGGGAGGTGAGCAGAAGTAAAGGTGGATAGTTAAGAGTTACATGTAATTAAAACACATTGTTTGCATGTATGAAGTGCTTGATTAATTAAAAATTATATTCTAAAAACACTACATTAATAAACAGAAATCTTTGGAAAACATAGATGTGGAGACAGAGTTGAGCCTTAGGTTTCAGCAAAGCTACATCATCTATGACAAACTAGAGTGGAGCACCAGGGAGAGGCCTCTGCATCTTCCATGCTTCATCTCCAAATGGAGGTGAACTAAATGCATCTTCTGACACCCTTCACAATCAGTAAGACCAGTCTCTACTAAACCAGCAGCTCAAGTCTCAGAAACGTTCCCGGATTATAGGAACAAGACAAGCAGTTCACAAACCAGCCTATAACGGCAGGTCTGCAGGAACTGCTTTGGGGATTGGTAAAACACAACCCAGGCTTAGTGAGCTTTATTTCCAAACAAAACCTGAAAGCACTTGCCGTTTTGTTTTAAAAAGGCATTGGATTTTAGTTGTATCTACAACCTTACTGTCATCTTGGCATAACAAGAATTCAGAGGAAAACAGATAAAAATCACCTTTGATGGTGGAGAAAGAGAGGGGGCTGTGGGGATATGGGCCAGTGAAGGTTGGAAGGCTATACACCTGAAGAGAGCCTGGGTAGCACTGGAGATGGAGTTCACCAGATGTTCCTGTAATGTTTTCTGAGTAGGTGGGAGCTAAGAGAAGGAGGCAGCGGTGATCTGTCCAGTCAGTCTGGATTGGGCCCATTTGTTTTTAGTAAGCAAGTAAATAATTTTCAGCCAAGAATTTACTCTCTGTTCTCCATCTCCTTCTATGTGCCCCTACCACACATACATCCCTGAACCTGAAAGTCTCTAAGCCAGCAGTTTGCAGCCTGTGTGTCCTGACCTCTTTGGAGTTTACAGATCGGATGTTTACATTACGATTCATAACAGTAGCAAAATTACATTTATGAAGTAGCAACAAAATAATTTTACGGTTGGGGCATCATCACAACATGAGGAACTATATTAAAGGTCGTTGCATTAGGAAAGTTGAGAACCAATGCTCTAAGCCATATCATAGATCATTTCTAGGCCACAGGCAAAAAGCTTTCTACCATCCAAATAAGACGATCTATTTTCATTTCCTTTCCTCCTTTTTGTTTTGCTTTGTTTTACTTTATTATGTATTTATGAGACAGAGTCTCCTATATTCCAGGCTAGCTCACACTCACTGTATCAGAGAATGACCTTGAACTACGCATCCTCCTGCCTATACCTCCCCAGAGTGGATGGGCAACACAGTACAGAGGTTCCTCCATCTTGCTCTCTTGATGAGGGCATTGTATAACTAAAATTTGACCTCCTTAATGAAGAATCCTGTGGAAAAATTACCCAGCTCTATTCTAAGAACCCAGGGTCAAGATGACACAGCTAACTTATCTTAGTTTCTGTTAAACTGCTTGTGCAAAAGCTCATCCTGTGATATCAGAACGTGGTTTTTGCCTTTAAAAACCCTTTACCCTAAACATTCAGCTATAAACTTGGGTCACTCTAGTATAGCCCCAGCAAGCTGGAATAAAAACTTTCAATTATGACTAATATCTGGGTGGTCATGCTTGGTGGGCTTCTTGTTAATTATAGTGCTGGAAACACAGGTACATGACACCAAGACTTATCTATACAGTGTGGGAACTTGAAACCAGTACCCTGCACATACTAAGAAGCTATTCTGTGAATGGACCTACATTTCCAGACTCTTCTTCTTTCTATTTGAAATGACTATTTAACTAGCTAAGAAGCAGTCATGAGTGGATACAATTAACCTTTTATATTTCCCACAATAGAAACAAGACATCATTCTGCTAAAAAACTAAAGAACAATTCTGATTTAGTTTTGGAGATTCTAGAATCCTTAAATAAAATTATGTGAACTGAGCTGGTGAGGTGGCCCATTTGGTTAAGTGCTTGCCTTGCAAGCATGAGGACATGAATTGAATCCCTAGACTTCTATTACAGACACACACATACTCACACACAGGCGCATGTGCACACGCACAGAGGCATGCACACAAGCATAGGTGAGCACAGGGCAAAAAAGCAGGTATGGTGGACTATACTTGTTACATCACTTCTGGGAAGGTAGAGACAAGAAGAGATGGTCTAGATGAATCCGGAGAACTCTGGTCAGTGAGAGACACTGGTTCAAAAAACAAGATGGATAGCATCTGAGGAATGACAGCTAAGGGTGTCCTCTTCCCTATCAATATGTACGTGTGCCTAGGCATCCCTTATTCCCCATCCCTATTCCCCCACTACACGTAAAGAAAGCACACACAGGACAGAAATAATGTGAAGTTGATTTGCCTTAGGCCTATAATCCTCCTATCTCTTGACCCCTCTATGGTATGGGCAGAACAGTACCAGAGCCAACAAGCTGCCAAGCTGAGCCATGTTTCTCAACCACTGAACAGTTGATGTGCTCTTTATGAAACAGGTCTGAGTTGAAAGAAAAATGGCTTCTTTTCCTACAGATGCACCTACTTAATAAATTTACTGTACCTGTAAACCTTCATGTTCCCTATTTTTAAAGACCACATAAAAACAGTAGTAACTTTTTAGATGTAATTCATGGGTTTTACTACACAATAGAATAATGATTTTCTACCATGTTCACTATACCATTTGCCAAGCATTTAAAGTAAGCAGAGCTTTTGCTGCTAAATGGAGGACTAGGAAAAAAATGCAGAAATGCCATGTGTGGTTGTTCTTAGAGCATACTCGGGATACAAGCAGTAGTCAAATTTGGGCCACATCATAAGGTAGGCCACCCCACCAGTCCTAGTAATATTCTGTTAAATTTTATTTATTTGTTGTTTTTAAGGTTCTTATATAGCCCAAGCTGGACTTGAACTCACTATATTGCTGAGAACCTGTAGACCTCAAATTAACAATTCTCCTGCCTAAGTGCTGGACTTAAAGGTATGCAGAAGCATACTGGTTATGCAGTGCTGCAAATGGCTTCATGGATCCTAAGATCACTAGATGTCTTTGTGCAGGTATGTGCATCTGAGGAGCCTGAAGATCCCATGAAGAACACTGAGTTTCTGGGAGATGGAGAGGTACAGGTGGTTGTAAACCAGCAGACATGGGTGCTGAGAACCAAACTCAGAGTCTCTGCAAGAGCAGTATGTGCTGTTAACAGCTCAGCAATCTCTCCAACCCGTTTACCAATTTGAAGGGCTTTTATATGCACACAGTTAACAGCAGCTGGAAATTATGGAAAACCAGACACTTGCTACTTGACAGTTTACTCTACTTACAGTCTATCATCTCCACCAACAGTCATCTCTGTAGAGACAAAAGTAGCCGTGTCTTTGATATTTGTACTTAATGGCTTAGATAAATCCTTGTAGGACTTCAGGTTTCAACAGATATATTAATTTATTAGTTCATTAACTGTTTGCCTGTTCCTTGTCATAATTTTAGAAAGCCAAGTCTCTACTCAATAAAATTCTAACAGAATTACTTACTGAGCTCGCAGCCTTCTAAGAGAGAAATTGGAGAGAGTCCAGATTCAATATTTTTATAAACTCAAAGATATGAATCTAAATCATTATAAATCATGCACAAAAACTGATTTTTATATGATGGAATGACTTTTTGTCTCACAGCGAAGAAATCAAAGAGGCGTGCGTGGCTTTTCAGTGAGCACCTTCACAGATCACTTGTGGCCACATAAGCCAGGACACTGAAGTGAAACATGACAATCTCTAGCACATTTTAAAATGGCTTTGTTTCCTCTTTATTGAGTGAAATTGTGAGAAATGTTTTCCAAAGAAATAACCACTGCTATGCAATACCATTTATAATGAAGAAGTAAAAAAAAAAAAAAAAACAAATATCTGAGAATGGGTTAGATAAATTATGGAATAAGTAACACAAGCATTAAAAAAATCAGCATAGGGAAGTATACTTAATGAGCTTGAAGGAAGTTTACGTGGGGTACCCTCACACTGGAATGGTTTCATACGTGTGAAGGTTAGTGTTAACTGGCAGCTTAAAAGAAGCCAGAAAGACAGACTTATCAAGGTGGGTTACCTTGATATGGCAAGATCTGCCCACTGTGGGTTGTCCCATTCCCTATCTCTGGGATCCTACACTACATACCACGGAGAGTCAGCATTCACCTCTCTCTGCTTCCTGACTGTGGATGCAGGACCGCTGCTTCAAGCTCCTGCCACCTTGACTTCCCTGCCAAGGTTTCACGGTACTGGTGGAGGGTAGTGCTAAGTAAAAAGAGGAGGCCCTGCTGTTGTTGACATTGGGATCCGCACACTCTCTCAAGTGCTGGGTAGAGAAGTAAGAGCTACTGCATGCAGTGGTAATGAAGGGTGCAGGACTGGAAGCTGAGTGAAAACAGCATGTCTCAAGACCTCACAAGGGTGACATGCCAGCTTAGTCCAGCATTCCCAAACTGTTTTTCTATAGGATGTGAAATAGGGCCTGGTGAAGAATGTGGTTAGGCCACATTCTTCTGTGGGTACATTCCCTTCCTAGCTTATACCAGAGAAAAAAAAAGAAAGGGCAATATATCTGTCTAAAAGAAGAGGAGAAAAAAAAATGTCTATGTAGTTCTTGTGTGGAAGAAGTAAAGAAGAGAGAAGAGGGTCACTGGGTACCAGCACAGCTCCTGTGCAAGGAGGAAACATGTGCTCTGCAGATCAAAAAGGCTCAATTCTCAGTGAAGTACTGGGGGACAGAAGGTGACCTTTATAAATCTCTGAATTATATGGCATTCTCTGGGGTGTCTTCTATCTAAAACTACTGACAACCACAAGGGAGCTGGAACAGATAGAGTCTCTGCTTCTCCTCTGAGTTTCTGTGTTAGAGAACCCAATGGAGGCAGAGTGGCTCAGGGAAAACACTGAAGCCAGAAAGGTGATCACATGATGACACTGAAGCAGGAGATTCTCTCTCTCTGTGTGTATGTGTGTGTGTTTTTGTTCATTTGTGCATGTGTGTTTATCCAAGTACCACTCTCCTAGTCCCAGTCCTTTCTATAAAACAGCACTCACTTGGGACAAGCAATCAGCAACACCAACTGGGAACTGTTTCTGTCCTTCTGTAGACAATCAAGAGAAGTCCAGTACAGATTCCTGGGGACCCTGTCATGAGAGGGCAGGAGAGGGCTCAAAAGACTTCCAAAGCTCACAAATTTCCAGCACTGGAGAGGAACTATGCTTGGTAAAGTAGAATGCCAAGATGCTGTCACCTCTACAAAATAAGACTAGAAGGTTTGTGTCCTGGTGGATACTACTCTCCAAGTATGCAGAGCAGGGTTCTTCTGTACTTGAAGACTGTAGAAAGAGGCCATTCCTAAATGAAAGCAGCCTTGTGGATCAAGTCCAAAGCAGAGTCTACTGGAAGCATGAAGAAAAGATGAAGGGCATACTAAGGCAGGTCAGAAAAGTGGAAAAGGTGTTTAGGAGAGAGTGGCCACTCCAGAGGCATCTCAAGGCTGGGCCTTATACACTGCCCCTGAGATGTCAATACGTTGGTCCTTGATCAGAATTCATTCACCTTCCCAGCTCAGAAACCCATGTCAACAAACACACACACAAAGGTGCACCTAACCACATAAGAAGGTGCATGCCAGTGCACACAGAAGATTTTAAAAAGTGCCGTTTATATAGCTTTGAGACCCAAACACTGCAGCCTTGATTAGGGAAAGAGTTAAGGAAGATTATAGGATGTGGAATGACCTTTTGTTAACTTTCTTCTCTGAGAGAAGAATGCATTTGCATTTTCATTGAACTGATCAAATGTTATCTAAGAACTGCTTAATTGCCTTAATGGTTTAATTCTATCTGCTGCCAATCTGATTAGAGGTGTGTGTGTCTGTGAGTGGCACCCATGTGGTTTGGCACTAAATGGGAAGGTGAAGCCTATTACAGCAATGGGGAGCTGGGCGCCTTCCGGTTAATTGAGAAACCACAAGTGGTGTGAGGAGGTCACCCTATCGTTTATTTTAATTTTCTTCTCTCCTGTCTTCCCAGTCACTTGACCATCTCCGGGACTTGCCTTAGATTTGAGACTGCTAAGAGCATGTGTTAATTTGGGTTAAGGAGAAGGTGAGCCCAGGTATCACTGTAGAGTGGAGAGGTTTAATAGAAACCAGGATACAATTTAATAGCTCCTTCATGTCTGAGCCATGCATGGCTCATATGGATTGGGGAATATCACTACCCCGAAGTTAATGCATATATTCACTAATCTCTCTTGGGACTGTGTCTCTCGGGGCCTTGTAGCAATAGAGAGAAACAGAAGTCACCTCTTTCAACCAGCCAGGGAACACCCAGCAAAACAAGCTGTGACAATGTTTTCAGTAGGCATAAAGCCACTGAACTGTTTGTGAACAGGCAGCCTTGGGTGAGGAAGCCACACCCTGTCTTTTTTGTCTCAGTATCCTCTATTTCAAACTGGAAGATCCGGTTTTGAATCAGTTTCAGGAAGCACTGTAAGCTTGTACAGGCATGTCTCAGGACAGGCACAAGAACTTGAGGACAGCTGAGCTGAGCTCTGCCGCACACTCCCAACCCACTAAACTATGAATTGTTTACTTGTAACAAGCATGCCAAGATGAGCCTGCTTTTAGAAGATCCTTGCTACACTTGGCTTTTACATGGATGCTTGGCTTTTACACGGTCTTTGTGCTTGTTTAGCAGGCACTTTATCCGCCAGCCATTTCCCTAAGCCACAATGCTCATCTTGGAGAAACCCTAACAACAGTGTTTAATGGGTGGACCTTTGTTGTAAAGTACCTTGTGAGACTGATGCTTAAGTCACTTAAGATTTAAAAAACTGAAATAAGGAATGTAGGTCAGTTGGTAATGCACCCACTTAACATACACAAATCCCTGAGTTAGATTTCTATTGTGGCATAAAAAAGTGGTGAGTGTGGACTAGAAAAACTGCTCAGTGGTTAAAAGCCCTGCTGCTCTTCTAGAAGACCTGGGTTCAGGTTTCAAAACTCACACAGAGTGGCTCACAGTGCCTCACAACTAAAGTTCAGGGTGATCCCAAGCCCTCTTCTAGCCTGTTCAGGCAGTGCCCTGATAAACACATAATCACACAGAGACACATAAATAGTTAAAAATAAAATGTTAAGAATAAACAATTTTTGGCTATGTTGTTGAATCCTAGCACGTGGGAGGCAGAAGCTAGAAGAGAATAAGCTCAAGTTTATCTTTGCCTACAATAGTAGTTACAGGCTAGCCTGCACTACAAGAAACTCTATTGATAAACTCCGATAGATAGATAGATAGATATAGATAGATAGATAGATAGATAGATAGATAGATAGATGGATGATAGTTTAGATAGACAAACAGACAGATGATAGATAGATTAGGTAGAGAGACAGACAGACAATTATTCCACGTTTTACATTCCTGCAGACTTAGGCTTACATGCAATTCATAATTTATTTTTGAAGAGGAGTAAATGATGTTTGTCAACCTTGACTGTCATTGACCAGTAACAACCAGAACGCACTAGAAGCCTCATCTATAATCACCATTGGATATCAAAGTCCTTCTAGCAACATGTGTTCACATCTGTCTGTCTAACCCAGCTTGTGACTGAATGGTGCTGAGAAAGAGGAAAAGGGAAAAAAAAAAGATCATGGTGGGAGCATCAGGGTGTTTTGGATGCAAAGCAGAGACTTATCTTTTTTACTGTTGTGGCTCCAGAGAAAATCAATTTTGACACAGAACTGCCACTTTACAAGCAAATAACTATACTTTCCAATAACCTAATCTGCACGAAGCCTACTGAAAATTCCCTAAAGAAGCAGTAGTTAAAACCTCCATTAAATCAAAGGGTTTAATATGGGAAGGGAAGAGAAGATGCAGTTTGACTTGGGAATGTAATGGACTCGGTGGGGAAATAAATACGTTGTTTTATGTGTACAGTTACAGAATATGAGAACGTGAACTCATTTCACAGGGAATTCTCTTGCTGAGCAACTTATTCCTAAACAGATGTGATTTTTGCTTATTCAAAAACATTTAGGTAACAATTACAGCATAATAAATTATAATTGCCTTCATCTTCCAGCCATGTAATGCCATCTATGCAAACACAAAGAGAAGGCAATTATGTAAAGCTGTGAAACCCATTTCCAGGTAGGTTCTGCAGCCAAGGCTCAAATAATATACATTGTTCTCACATAAACACTAAATTCTACCATATATACACATCCCAAGCTATTCGGAGAAGCACGTCCTGAAACACTAAGATGTGCTCATCACAGGCTGGGATATTTGTCAGCAGGGTAGTTTCAGGGTGCCAGGAACAACTTCTAGGCTTTAGATTTCTGCTTTTATCATGGGCGTCTGGGAGCATGGAACATTTCAGGAAACCCAGCATCCATTTACTGGTCATTCACATAGAAAAGCAAAGACAAAGAACAAGTTTTTTTAAACAAACAGTTGATTTATTCCTTTCTGTGCATGCATGCATGTCAGAGGACAACTTGCAGGAGTCATTTCTCTCCTTCCACCACGTGGGATCAGACCTTACCAGCTTACAAGTTTTAAAACAGAATGTAACTTGGGTGTCAGATCTTCCACAGGGCAGGGAGAAGGAGAGTGGCGTCCACATGCACTGATTGAAAGAGTAGCCAGAAAAGCAACGTCCTTCGGCTCAGCATACCTCCATGCATCCTTAAGGAAGGTGAGGGACAGATGAGACATAGATATTTAGGGAAGAAATAAGGGTTAACCTTTACAGAACCACTTATCCTTCTTCTGTGATTTAAAGAGGGAAAAGCAACCAGGCCACACTAGAGTGGAGACTCTTCATTCAAACAAAGGCCTCCTTCACCTCCCACATTTACTGTGAAATAGCTGAGTAGAAGAACCTGAGTGTGAGACAGTGGGATAGCTTATCTCCACATGAGGGATGGATAAGCCAAAGAAAGCAGCAACAATGGAGGCTGGGAGCAATGAGTCTGACTGGAGCTATGAAGTAGCTAACAGTCCTGTAACTTGCAGCTTGCTTGATCTAACCTTTATTCTTAGAGCATCACACGTTCGCTCATTACAGAAGCACGGATATAAAGCAAACTGTGCCCAGCTGACAGGCCGCCAGGGAGGTCCAAGAACACAGGTTTAAATGTTTGGGTTAGAAGAGCTCGGAGGGGGGGGCATATGCTGGCTTCCAGGGGTGTCAAGAGGCTCTGTAAAGTTGATGTCATGTCGTGATGAATAAGAAGGTGCTTGCTAAGCAGAGGAGATAGGGAGAGTGTACCGAGAACAGAGTGTACAAAGGCAGTCTAAGATAAGTCCAGTAATGGGGCTTTTTGGCTATAAGAAACTTCTCCACTCACCAGAAGCTACACAAGGTAAATAAGAACATTTGGGGCTCCTTCCCTCACAGGAGCACCATTTTGATGTCAGCTTCCTTAGGAGTATTGTGACTAATTCAAAGGTCAGCTACCCACTAAAGCCTTTTGCATTCCAACCCTACTCAGAAGGCAATCATCCATAGCTGTAACTTAAGACAAATGGAGACTGGCTAAAAAGAGATACCTGTGTATTCTTTCAGTATCTCAGAGATAAAGTTCATCACAGTCTGCATCCTGGTCACACACCATGCACCTTGTTTTCATTATCACTCATTCTTTTTTTTAACAAACATATTAACAGTTGTATGAGTGTCTGAGGGAGGTTACTTGGGGAGGGGGAAATCATGTGTGCATGTGTGTGAGTGGAGAGGCCAGAGATCAATTCAGTAGTGTTCCTCTATTGGAACACTACTTATTTTTTAGGGAAAGAGCTCTTAGTGAGATATAACTAGACCGATTATCAGTGAACCCAGGGCTGGGGAGGCAGAGAGAGGTATTGCCCTGGGGCTTCCTGGACAGTGAGCATAGCCTAAGTGGTGAGTTCCAAAACAATGAGGGACCCTGTCTCCAAAAAATCCCCACACAGACAACTCGTGAAGAATGGAAGGCAATGTCTGTCCTCTGGTGCACACATGCACACACACACACACACACACACACATCACCAATCTGTTGTATATTGCAAGCTTACAAATTATTTCATCATTGTAGTGGGAATACAAACATGATGAACAGTGTGATGAGAAGAAACCATATCAACTGAAAATGCATTTGCTACTTAAGCTTTAAATCGACATCTCTGGCTAGGTGTGGGGGTATAGGCCTCTAGTTTAGCACTTAAGAGGCAGAAGCAGGTGGATCTCTGCGAGTTCAAAGCCAGCCTTGAAAGTAGGCTGTAGCTTCTGATGAGCAGTGAGTCCAGAACAGCCAGGCTCTGTTACACAGAGAAACCCTGTTTTAAAAATCAAAACAAAACAAAAACAAACAAACAAACCAAACAAGAAAACCAAACTGACATCTCCATTCTTTATCAAAGTGTAGTTAGAATTGAGACAAGGAACATGAATTCCATATCTGAACTTCCTAAGAACCTGCACCATGTGGACATCACTGATATCCATAAACAAAGGCCTAAAACTTAACTGATACATTTTTCTAAGAGATTAGAATTATGCAAAAATACATTGTTTCTCCTTGATCATCCTCTAAAATGAATGAAAGAAGCTATTCCTGAAAATGAGGTCACCACAGTCTTCCATTAACCAGTAACCTCAGTGCCATTTTTAAAATTCTATATTTGTAGTGTATGTATGCAGTTTATGAGTGTGTGTGTGTGTGTGTGTGTGTGTGTGTGTGTGTGTTGATGTGTGAGTATACGTGTGTGAATGTGGAGGCTAAAGGTTATCTTCTTTTATTACTCTCTATCTTACCACCCTGAGACTAGGCCTTTCACTGATCCTGAAGCTTGCCATGTTGGCTAGTCTGACTGGCCATCACACTCCACGGATCTGCCTGTTAATGCTCGTTAATGCTGGGGTTATAGCCAAATGCAGCTTTGGTTTTTGTTTTGTTTTATTTTGTTTTGCTTTGCTTTGTTTTTAACTTGGGTTCTGGGATCTGGAACTCATGTCCCTTATGTTTGCAGAGCAAGTGCACTAACCCACTGAGCCCTCTCCCCAGACCCCTCAATTCCAATTTCATAACCAACCTTAGCATTACATCAGCATACATGCATCACCAAGTCATTTCCTCAACTCTGTCCTCTAGTACTCACAGTTATTAAATTTGTATTAAATTATCTCAGACTTCTCCTTGGAAGTTATGAGGATAAAAGAACTATAATAATAAATAAGAAGATGAGATTTTTTTATAGAGTCCTCAAATCTGCTCACAGACTATCCTTTGGCTCTATTTAAACATAGGAATTATGAAAGGTAACACAGGTTTAACACAAGAACATATTGTTCTTTGGGGCAGAGATGCTGGTTGACAAGAAAGAATGTCAGTTATATAACTAATTTCTACCTATAAAAAAGCTTAGTATCATAGAATATTCCATTGGAGAGATGTAGATTTAGCCAGATTCATATATCTGCTACAGACAGAGATATACATGGTCCCACAGACCACATGCCTTTCTGTGTAAATAAAGAAAATGGAGACATGGTAAACATTGACGATTTAGCTTTAGCTTAATGATTTTAAAACCATGAGACGGCATGGGTTATTTCAAATTTATTTTAACTGCCTATTATGTTTGGCTAAGTAGATTCTTACAGCAACACATTCGAAATATACGTACTGTATAATGGCTAGGCTTGTTGGCAGGCAGCACTCTTATAAATCTAATTTATTAGAAGCAATGCCCAATCACAGTTCACTGCCAAACAATTCCAGATAGGAGACAACTGTCAAAAGATCTGACACCTCAAGTAGGAGAAGAGAAATAGAGAAAAAAAGAGATGGACAAAGGGTCCAGAACACACAGTGGGAATGTGAAGGGAGCCAGTCTGACTTCTGGAGTCAGGTTAATGGTGGCCAGCAACACCCATGTCACAGAGTGCTGGCATTCAGACAAGAATGGCCCGACAAAGTTACAGCCTTCAATTTTCAATAGGAAAAGGAACTCCTTATTTCTAACATGGTCTAAGATTTCCTGATACTCTTCTCCATTTCCAGATGCTGTATAGACTTCCTTTCTAAGGGTAACCCTTTCATACCTGGAATAGAATGAAATATCTCAAATTATTTAAAGAACACTGAACGCCTTCCAATATAAACCTTAATAAACCTGTGGTAATGTATTTTACTTAATATCCTTGGCAATTTGTCTTACAGACTTGGGAAATAATTTATTTTTCTTTATGCAGAAAATAGAAAAAGTGAGATTAAACTATGGAGGAAGTTGAAAGTCGGTCTCTGCACATCCCTATAAACACTGAGAAGTCTATTTATTTGCATGTTCTTATTTACAGACAGGGTTCGTGTAGCCCAAATGGTCTCAAACTCACTATGTAGCCAAGGATATCCTTGAACTTATTTTTTCAAGGCTGGGTCTCATTGTATAACCTTGCTTGCCTGGGACTCCTTACACAGACCAGGCTAACCTTGAACTCAGAGAGATCCACTTTCCTCTACCTCAGAGTACTGGGACTAAAGGTGTGTGTGACCATGCCTTGTAGTTTTGATCTTCTGATCTTCCTACCTCCACCTCCAAGTGTTAAAATTATGCTGGGTTTATGGGACTCTGATGATGTAACCCAGAACTTCATCATGCTAAGTAAGCACTCTACATCCTCAGCTCCCTTCAAAAGCTTCTTAAGGAACTATTCATGGACTGTAGAGGGAAATCTGGAATGTATAACACTGCCTTTGGAACTGCACATTACAGCCTAACCTTAGCAGTCTGATGAGTTTCTACAGTGCTCAGATTCTGCCCTATTAACACTACTCAAATGAGGAGACATGTCCAATGCCCTCTGCCTCTTACCCTTGAAGTGACAGCACACTCCACTGGGTCTGAGGTAGATAAAAAGGTATGCCCCGCGGGTCGAAGGATTCTCCGTCATTCATGATGTATTATGCTTAGTTTAAATGAGCGAGTCCCACTTGCACGATTGCCTATTAATTTACTCATCATTGATTTACACCACTTTTGCTGGAGATCTTCCAGCAGGCTGCCGTACAGCACTCCTGCAAGCTCACTCCAGAGCGATCCTCCCCTTCAGCCTCCCTAGCACATCCTTCTCCCATTCATCTTCATTTAGCCAGTTTCCATCTCCCTCCTCCCTTGTTCCTCCCTCTCTGGCCTTCTCAGTCTCTTCTCTACCTTCTCTATTTCCTTCTCCTCCAGCCTTCCTCCCCTCTTATGTTAGGAAAACCAATAAATCTGCAATTAGAGGTTAGCAACAGCAACAGGAAGAAAGTTGGAGAGCTCCAAAATAAGTCAGGAAAGAGGAAAAATGTTCAGACAGGGAGAATACCTGTGGGAACCTGTATGTTTTGTGTGTGTTGTGCACGTGTGTGTGTGTGTGTGTGTGTGTGTGTGTGTGGTGTCCATAAAGAGGATGTTCAGGTCCCCCAAAACTGGAATTATGGAAGGTTTTGAGATGTCTGAGATGTCTGATGTGGGATTTGAACCTGTGTCCTCTGCAAGATCAGTAAGTGCTTTTAACCACCGAGCCGTTTCTCTAGCTCCAGCTTTTAGGTTTTAATCAGCTTTATTTTCTTTAAGCACTTAAACACTCTTTATGAAACTTAAACACTTCAAAACTTTGAGTGAGTTTCTTCAAAACCTCACAGGTAGCCTGGTATAATGTTAAAGTATGTTGAGAACTTTGCCTTTTCTGACCTTCTATTCTTTTTACTGGCAAGGCTCATACTGCAAACATAAGAGATATACAAAGGTGTTCAAAGTTGACTATTATTAGGAAAATGTCAATTAAAACTAAATGGGATTAGTCAGGTTGATGTGAGAGGAAAGATGTTTAAAATCCTGTTATGGTGAGAGAAAGGTCCCTTCCAAACATATGTAATGACAATTTAGCCTCTGACCCAATTCCTAAGAATTCCTAAAAACTGATCCTGGAATTACTATCAGATATGACTAGACGAAAATAATGGTAGCCTGTTATTCACGTGAAAAAGTCCAAAAAAACCTAAATATTTATCAACACATAAATGGTCAAAATATGTTGTATTTTATTTAGTCATAAGAATTATACAACATGCATGATTTATTAAGCACTTAGCATATGACACCAGTCTTATTATATGTGCTGTTACTTTTGTGTTGTTTTATAGGGATACAGTAAATTATAAAATAGGAGAAGTAAAATGAGGATGAGGGAATTCACAGAGGAGGGATGATAACCATCACAAGAGAGAACTATAAACCCTGTACAGTGGTTCATGCCTGTAATCTTAGAACTTAGGAGGCAGAGGCAGGATACACTGTAGATCTGGTATGCTAAGAATTACCAACTTCTTCCTCTGGAAATGAAGATGGCAATTTGTTAGCATTTACATCAAATGTACTTTATTTTTAACTGGGTGTGTGTGTGTGCGTGTGTGTGTGTGTGTGTGTGTGCATGTCCATGTGTGTATATGAGTTCAAGAGCTGCTCAAGGTGGATCTAGAGTTAGTTATTTGTGAGCTGCCTGATGCGGGTGCTGGGAATTGGAGATCTGTCTGTGTACTTCTCACAGAACTATGCACTCTTATTCACTGAGCCAACTTCTCCCATCCTACCTCTTCAGAATGGACATTTCTACCTTCTTTTTCCCATGTTCCTGTTCCTTTTTTGAGGTCCATCAGCTTTCCTGTCTGACCCCTTTCCTGAACTGAAGGCTGGAGCTACAGAAGTTTCCAAGTTCCTATCATGTTAGAGGAGCTGTTTCAAATGTCAGTACCAACTTTAATGGGCAAGGAGAAAATGTGAGGTTTAAAACAATGAGTGAGGGCCAAGGAGATGGCTTACTAGGTAAAGGCTCATGCTGCCAAGCCTGACAACCTGACTTGATCCCTGGTACCCACATGGTAGAAAGAGAACTGATTCCTGCAAATTGTCCTTTGACCTCCATGCATGCATCCTGGTGTGTGCATATTCCCCACCCCACACACAAGATGAATACATCCAACAAAAAATACATAAAACCTGAGATAAAATCAGTGAAAAATTCAAAATATTAAAAATATGACCACACAGAAGAATACTGGGCATGTGGGCATATGCGTAATGTATACACATATCATTAGAAAACTTCATACAGAATTTCATTGATGGCAAGATATTTTTGCACATTTTAACATTCTTTAAATTGGGATGCAGCTTAAAATCAGATCAATGGCACATAAGTTTTATTTATGAATACAGGCATGCATTGCCACAATGCATGTACAGAGGTCAGTTGACCACTCCCAGGAATCAGTTCTCTCCTTCCATCCTGGGTCCTGGGGAGAGGACTCAGGTTGCTAGGCTTGTGTAAGTGCTTTTACCCACCAAGCCTTCCTAGTAATCCACACGCACATTTGTTACTGCATTTTCTTGGTGGCAGATAACATAAAATTACATGTTTCAAGTGACAGCACCTTAAATGAAATGAAGCAGAGTTTGACAGTTCATTCTTCTGAAGCTGATGGGAGGGCAGGTAAATAACTTAGGGAGTTCTACTCATCCTTCTGTTCACAGAAGAAAACATAAACAAAGGAAAAACTGTTACTATTGTCTCTGGGTACAGTAATTTCTCCCACCCCACCCTTCTCTAAGACAGTTTCTACAGCAATGACAAGCTATCCATCTATGTATTTCTAGTCACAGGACCAGCTAACATTCTGAGTGGTATTGGCACGTACTTCTGGGGACTATGAATCTATCTTTTACTCTTCATGTAGTATTTAAATGGCATGTGCCCTTCCTGATAGAAAAAAAAATTATATTGCACTCATACAGCTTGGGACAGTTTCAATAGCGGTTTTTTTTTTTTAATAGCATAAATATTTAAAGTAGTCACAATTCTTGTAAAATAGAATACACGAATGGATACTGAAAGCTAACATACATGAGGATAGGGGTATTTCTGTGTGTATGTTAAGAGTGTGTGGTATATGTATGTGGTTAATGTATACCTATGTGTGTGCAGGTGTAAATGTGCTTGTTCACACACACAGGGAAGAGGAGAATCAGATGTCCTGTTCTATCACCCTCTATTGCATTGACACAGTGTCTCTTACAAAACACTTGGAGCTAGGCTGGCAGCCGCCCAGTCCCAGCAATCCTCCTGCCTCTGCCTTCCATAGCATTGGGGTTATAAGCCATGCTTGGCTTTTTATATAAGTGCTGAGATCTGATCTTAGGTCCTCACACATTCTTACTGTTATCCCTCCAGCTCCAAGATAGGATGTTTCTGAGGGAACAAAAACAAACAAACAAATAAACAAATCAACAACTAAGTTGATCATGGTCAACCCTCCAGTCTTCTGTTTCCCAAACTTATTTCCTAATGGCTCTTTTTGCATTACTTTTGTCAGCATGAAGATGCCTGTGTGACTGCCATGTCCCTTAACAGACACCTTGTTTGGTGTTAATATTTGTGACTGTGTAATGATCCCTCTAGGCTGTAGCACAGTCTGTGCCATGTCAAAGCCAGCATTATGAGCTTAAATCTAGTAGGTAGTCCCCAACACCTGCCAACAGGAACAAAGACCTAGTCAATATCTCCAAGAAAGTCCATAAATGTGCCAACATTTATGGCTTTTCTAGTTCTACCTCGTGCTAACTAAGTGTGACAACCAGGATGTGGGCTTCATGCATAAAAGACAAAGGACTGTAAGCTTAGGGATGCATGATTTGGGCTAGTTCCCCAAATAATCGGTGACCAGCAATGAAGACTTTCTTTTTGACTTAAAGAATGTCCATGATCTCTGGTGGACTTACCTTGAAACAATCATCTTCCCTAACTTCAGATTCCTACCTTTCTAGGAAGGCATCATCTTTGGGGAAGATGATTAGAGCACGAGGGTGGGAACATTGCAAATGGCACTTGTGCACTTATGAAAGAGGTCTTGGTGAGTTCACAGCTATTAACCAGAAAGGATAAAAACCAGAAGATACTGTCTCTGACAGCATACTAATCATGGAGCTTCCTGACTCTAGAACCACAAGAAAGAAGACCTATGTTGCTTATATACTGCAGAGTTTACTGTGCTTTATTCTAGGACTCTGATGACTAAATCAGAGTTGGTATAGGGATGAGGGGATTATTCACCTCTGGCAAGTAACTGAAATGGGGGTGGTAGAGGCTGGAAGAGTTTTGACATGAAGCTCAGGAAAGCCCACGTGGAAAATTATTCTGGCTCTATATAATTATATATTTTTTATATATATTGGGACCCACACTGTAAAAGAAGGAAGGTACCACCATGTTGGCATGTTTGAGAAAGTTATTGGTGTCTTCTTCTCTGTCTTCTACATGCCAAACACACACTTACAAGAATACACACACACACACACACACACACAGATTTATAATGAAAAGGAAAAAATACAGTGATATGACCCTAGGTACATTAGCTCCCAAGAGCTGATGAGAAAAAAATTCCTAATGGAGCAAGATGTTTATGTTCAACTCTGATTCATGTCATACAAAAATGTTTTACATGCCTTTCAACTGTTTAAGACCTGTTGAGTGACAAAGAAGAACTAATGTATTCTTTTCATTGGGCAAGTAAAATCTGAAACCAATTGACAAACTATTTCCTAGCCAAAAACATGTCATTCTTCATATCAGTTTATTAACTGGTGGGGCTAGGAGAGGAAGTTGGGCCTTTTATTTGTTCTTATATGTTTCTTTGAGATAGAGTCTCACTATGAGCACAGCTGGCCAAGAACTCCTAGTTTTCTTGCCTGCACCTGGGGTGATAGGAATATGCCACAATGATCAGCTAAGAGAGTGTTTTCACATGGGTTTTAAATATCCAATAAGTTGTTCAAGCCTGCACCTGTTGTTCTCTATTGTTTCTGAATCTAATGGTCCTCAGAGAAGGCTGCTTAACCTTCTGACACTGAAACACAATGCTCTCATCTAGAAATATGTTAGGTCTGTTTCATAGCTATACCAAGACTCACACCATCCGTGGGCTGCAGACTACACACACCTGCAAGACTGTAGCTCGTTAAGTTTTAAAGTAATGGACAACGTTGCTCTTGAGGGTAGAGAAGACAGGCGAGGGCAGGGAGGTACAGGTGACAAGAGTCCTAAGATTCCAATTAACCACACTGACAGAACTCTTACCGGCAGACACTGATGAACCATGTCCTCTCTCTATGGCCTAGTGCATTGACCTCATCAAGAGTCAGAGAGTCAAAGTAACAAAATCAAGGTGTTAGAAGCTACAAGCTGAGCTGGGGCTCAGGCCTGCTCTTGACCTCTGTGCTATGCAGCTTTCAATGAGAACATAAATGTGCTTACCGTGAAAACACATGTACCATAGACAGGGGACACAGAATCCTCAGAAAGAGTAGAACTGAGGCTTCTGAGGAAGCATGTCCCTTCTAGACTATGGTATATAAAAATTACCTTTGGGTTTTATTTATTGTACTAGGATAAGACAAAGCACAATTGCTTCATCATTTTGAATGGTTCCCCCATTTAAAATGCATATCTAGGTGGAGATAAGACAGTTCAGTTAGTAAAATGCCTGTGTTGCAAGCACAAGGACTTGAGTTCAAATCCCCAGAAAATCGTGCATTGAAACCAGGCCTGGTGGTTGGGCCTATTTGGGGGCTGTGGCCTGTATTAAAACTTCAAAGTGCAATACTCTTAGATGACTGAGAGTGATTTTCTTAGCTGCACTTTAAGAGAGAAGGGAAGAAAGCACTATAGCTAGAAGTGTTTTCAAAATACTCCCAGCACTAGGGAGGAAAAGATTAGATTAAACCCCAAGGATTGCTGGCCAGCCAGCCAGACCTACTCAGTGAGTTTCAGAGCAGGAGAGAGAGAGAGAGAGACTGAGAGAGATCTCAAAAACACAAAGCAGGATGACAGCTGTCTGAATAATGACAGCTTAAAGCTGTCTTCTGGCCTCTACCTACATACATACAAATATGCACAGTACTCCAGCACATCTACCCACTCCCACAAATGTATTCTCACAGAGCCTAACGTTGCATAATTATTAGAAACAAACAATCTTTTAAATCACCTTATTTCGTACCACCAAGATGGCTGATGTCTTCCTGGACAATACCCTTTCGAGCCTGATTAACTTGCTGTGTTGAACTTCAGAGGGAACTGCCATTGAGCAGAATGTCTATCTGATCTCCAATTCTACTCTTCCTTCCTTTCTTGCATGGCACACAATTCTCTCAGTCCCTCTGGAGTACCCTCGTTCAAGGTCTGCATCAATACCTTCAGAGCTGAATTCATTTCTGTGGGGAGTCCAGTACGTCTGAACTTTCCAAAATCATTTGGCCCCCATTACCAGTAAGCACTGCTCTTAAATAGGACGTAACTTCAGCTAACAGGCTCCATAATCACAGCTGAGCTGAACAAAAGGGTCCAGGGGAGAACAGCATCAGTCACTTTTATTCCCATCAAATAAGCTGTGAGGGGCAGAAACTTGTGATTTCAGAATCAAGTGCTCTCCATTTGATCCTCCAGGCTTATTAGGGATGCAGACAGAAAGGAGAAAGAAGCTTCCTAAAAAGTGTGCAGAACCCCAGGACTCAGATTAAACACATTATTGTAAATACAACTTGAAAAGACAGAAAGGACAGCAAATTCCACTGAAATGCTTTTGAGTTTTAACAAATTCCCTCTCAGTTAATGGAGAGTGGAACACATCAGCAACATCCTTTCAAAAACAGGCCTAATGCTAGGCATATCTTCATGATTCCGGCATTTAGAAGGTAGAGGAAGGAGGATCAGGAGTTCAAGGTCATGTTTGGTTACAGAGGGAGTCTGAGGTCAGCCTGAGTTTGCTGGTGAGATGGCTCAGCAGGCAATGGCGCTTGTCATCAAGCATGATGACTTACGTTCTTTTCACATGGTGAAAGAAGAGGGGTGACTCTGACAAGTTGTCCTCTGACCTCCACACATGTGCCACAGCAAGCGTGTTTCCACCCCCTAAACAAAATATATACATACAGTCATACATAAATGTAAATTTGAAAACAAGGAGTCTGAAGAAGTAGCTCTGTGTTTAAGACTGTGAGCTGCTCTTCCAGAAGACTCAAGTTCAGGTCCTAGCACCCAAAATGGGTAGCTCACAATGCCTGGAACTCTAGCCCCGGGAGATCACATGTCCTCTTTTGGCCGCTGGGGTCACCTGTACACGAATACTCATATACACATATACAAACAAATACACACACATTCATAATTTAAATTAAAAATAAGTAAACATCTTAATAAAAATAAATAATTGGATCAAATGAATTTGCTACAAATTTTATTTTGAAGTAAAAACTGTAAAAATAACTTAAGTGACATAATAGTGATTTTTATGTTTGTACAAAATATGAGATGATTTTACATTACCCTTAATACTCTCTAGGCATTTTATTGAATGTGTCATATTTATAAAGTACTTCATGAAAATGCCTTTTTGGCTGTGAGCTACTTCTATCTCCAGTAAGTTTCATATGGAAGATACTCAAATGTCAGTGGGAAAAATGAAATGAGAAAGGGAAAAGATGTAAGATTCAGAAACATCAGCCTAAAGTGGATGCTGGGGAATACTCAAATGCCAGCTCAACACATGGAAGGAAGGGACTGAGGCACTCTGATGGCTGCAAGTGTTCTGGTGTATAAAGAAATTTGTGTGTGGTGGGTGTCTGTGTTTGTTCGTGCATATGTGTGTGTGTGTGTGTATACATTTATGTGGTATGTGTACCTGTATATATGTATGATCTGTATATGAATGTGTAGATGGGTGACATGTGCATATGTGTGTATTTGTGTATGCATCAATGTATGTATGAATGTGTCCTTGGGTGTAGTAAAACCTACAAAGCATACATTTTACCACACTGACAACTTTAAGTCTACAATGAACGGCTTTACATGCTTTCACATTGTTACAACCATGACAGACATCCATCCTTCTTCAGAACTGATCACATGTGGCATTATCTGTCTGATAGCTCATGCCCTGACCAGACTCAGAAGCTCTCTCTGAGACAATCAGGAGAAATACAAAGCAGACCTCAACCTACAGAAAGAAACAGAGACAGAGGGTTAACTGACCTGGTCCTTTCACTGTCTATCTGGCTTGTTTTTAACAGCATCCACTTTGAATAATATTCCCCAGCATCCATCTCAGATCGAAAAAATAACCCATGGTCCCTGAAGTTCCATATTCCCTAAGAATTCAAGAACAGCCACCTTTTGTTAGCAGGGCCACAGCCATTGGGTGAAAGCAGAAACTTGCTGTTAGCCCTTCTCCATAGACATAAAAGTCACCCAGCTTGAAAAAATGATTAAGAAATTAAAAGATGGTCTGGTTCAGTTAAAAAAAAAAAAAAGTCCTGTGCTTTCCTTGCAAGCACAGCAATCTCAATTTGATTCCTAGAATCCAAGCGGAGGGGGAAAAAGGCAAGATATCGTGGCAGGTGCTTGTCATCCAGCCCTGCAGGAATTCAAGTTGTGGAGAGACGCTGTCTCCAAAAACAAGGTAGATGACACCTGAGGAACAAATGAGTTTATCCTCTGGCCTCCACATGTAGGAACACACATGTGCGTACGTCTACACGCAGACACACACATCTGTACCTGTAAGTACACACATACCACACACTCATAGAGAACCCAGTCCTATATCATCTGCTTTAACTATTTCTTCCCTGTAAGAACACAGACATTTCTCGCTCTGTGGTGCCAAGGAAAGATGCCTTCTCAAAAGAAGCAGCGAGGGACTTCAGAGGTTCTGTGTGACGCAGCCCACCAGGAGTGACATCTTCTGTCTGATATTTTCATCCACATGTTTGTTGAACAGGCTCCTGCTTTCATCCACATTATTCTGATTAATGTGTGAATGGATGTGAGAATATGGAAGAGAAATACAAGGTGACTGCCTTCAAATAAATGAAAATAAGATCCCTGCCTAATACTTACTGTATCTTACAACTAAAATATTTCGACCATCATCATCATCATCATCGCAACATACTTCCCCTGACTTGGATTTTGAAGGAATGATGTAAAATTCATTTTATTTCTTTTCCAAGCCTGGCTTTTTCACACACAACATCAGACTTGTCATATCTGAGGAATTATTAAAATAAGATGGAGCCTGCTATTCCTGGGCAGAAAAGCCTCTTTGAGCCACCGTCCTCAGGAGAGACTCAGCCTCCATCTCATTAGTCGGTGCCGAGACACGTCCTAGTCTTCGAGTTCAAGGTGATGAAAGATTAGGGCGTTGGGCTTCATCTCATTCTGTATGCAGTGTGAGTTCTTCTCTGCCCGTGAACACGAAATTACATTGAACCTGGGGAGTCTAACTCCATTAATTTTAAATGGAAGATTAATTTAACAATATGCGGCAGGTATTTGTTACAGACCTATCATGTAAAAGTGACAGTTGGCAATAAATTGTACCGACTCACACTGGCCAGTGGCCCTGGCTCGAATAAATCAGGAGGTATTTCCACATAATTGCTGTTTTTTAAGTTGGGGAAATGGGTGATGTGTTTCTCTGATGAAAGACTAGGGCAAGCCCATTCAAAGAAGCAGTGGCTGATATGAAAGCCACACTGCAGCTCTGGAGGGAAATGCTTTTCACAAGTATTTCTACAATAACTAGGGACTAATAACAAATACTGTACTGATGTAGAGCAAGATTTAAGAAAAAAAAACCTACAATAATTCTGTTGTGTGAAATTGTCATGGTATTTTTTTTATCAATTTCCTTGAGGTAATTACAGTAAGAATGCCCCAGAAATAACCAATTGCAAATGATAAAGAGAGCATGAAAAGGGAAGAAGAGGAAAAAAGACTGCTGATAAGGACGTGAGATTCTGCCTTTTTTTTTTTTTTTACAAGTAACTGTGACAATAAATATACATAAAGAACTTCTAAGACTTGGGGGTAGGGAGGACAAAAAGGGAAGATTGCAGTTGAAGTAGACCGTTTTCAAAGACAAAAGCATGAGGTTTTCTTTCTTTTTTGCTGCCATGTTGTAACTCTTTCTTAAAGCTCTCAAAGCAAATACTCATCTTCAAGTAAATGAGAGGAAAAAGGAAAGACCCACAATGCCTCAGTGCTTAACTGCTTGGAGGTAAGCCAGGCAAGAGAGAAGAGAAGGCGCGGGAGGCTTAGGGCACTTATCAGAAGAGGCCACACGTGGGAATGGCATCCAGCATGAGTGTCCCCCTTCCCTCTCCCTGACCAAAAAGAGTGCCATTCTCATCTCTCATCTCCAAGCTGCTGGATGGCCAGCACTCAGGGAAATATACTCAAGGACTTATGAATGCAGCGGAGCCCAACATAATTCTTTTAAAAAGATGAGCAGGGTAAGGCTTGTGCGCTTTCCCTCCACGCACCGTCTCCTGTACTCAAATGATTACTGAGATCAGGCTCAAAGGTCTGCTTCTCAGAAGCACGGCTCATCTCGATGTCTGCTAGTTAGTAATCTGAGGAGCAGAAGGAGTTAGGCAGCTCTTGAAATGTTACTTGACACATCCCCTGACTCAATTCTCCAACTACTTTTCAAGATATCCTTCCTCAGAGCCATCAGAGTGAAGGGCCAACCACACCAGGGCACTTTCCAAATGCAGCTCCTTCAGTGGCTCTGGGCTGCCTCGGTGGGACTGTGTCTAGCCCCCTAGGGTCTCTGGTAAGGATCTTCTCACCAAGCCACCGCTAATCTCCTTCCATCCTCCTGAAGCATGAACCCCTAATGTACAACCTGCTGTTCCCTGAAACTGGTGTATAAGACCAACACAACTTACTATATGCTGCTTTCTTGGTCTAAAAAGTTCTTCTGAGTCCTCCTTATCTGATAAACTCTTACCCATCCTTTAAAAGCTAAAACTAATGCTATTTCCTCTGTGAAGAAGGCAATGCCTAGTTTAAGTGTTCCCTGGGAGAAGCCCACAATACTCACTTTTCCTGAACATCAGATCAACAAAGTAGACACTGGTTAAATTCATAATAGCTGGACTCGCTGAAATAAGGTATTTCAGAAGACATGACATCATGGTTAGGAGAAAAGGAATAACAAAGAACTAGCTGTATGCCTCAGTGTCTTTTATTAATACATTGTGTGATCAACTGTTTGGAGTTTATGTATTATTATGTAGGACTAGAAAGTAAATTGCTGTAAATATTTGGGAACAAATGGTAATAATAGTGGGCTCAGGCCGGGAGAAGGCTTAGTCAGTAAGGTGCCTGCTGTACAGTAAGTTCAGACCCCTAGAATCCACATTTTTAAAAGGTTGGCACAGGGTTGTGTGCCCATAAATGCAAGCTCTGGGGAGGTAGAGACAGGCAGGAACATCTTGGAGGTTGAATGGCTAGTCACTCCAAACAACCGCTGAGCTTCAGGTTCAATGAGAGACCCATTTCAGCCCAGCCAACATGGATCTCTGGCCTCCATATGTACACACACACAGAGAGAGAGAGACAGACAGAGAGCAACAGAGGGATGAGAGATCCATCTTTTAAAAGGGTTTTGCCAAGTTTACCTACATAAATGAATTTAGTTAGAATTATATAAGAAAATGAACCAATAAACTTCAGTAGCTCTGTAAAAACAGTGATGATCTAGGAGAGTAGCTTAGTGGTGTAATGATAAGGTCCTGACTTCATTCACCAACACCAAAGAGGGGCAAAAAAGAGTAAAAAGGTAGGCCTCACCGTGGAAGGTTACCATATCAGCAGGCTGAAGCAGGAAAATTAAATGTTTTCAAAACCTGGCCTATAGGGTGAGTTCAAGACCAGATTAGGGATATAGCTTAGCTATACAGCACTTGCTTAGGGTGGGCAGTACAGGGCTGAGGGGATAGCTCAGCAGTATAAGTGCCTGCCTATTCTGTCCCGGTAGAAGCTGGGGCTGTGTCTCATCACACATTGCCTACCATGTGAGAGGTGCCAGTTTCAATCCCCTCACTAATAACTTAAAATAAAGTAAAGAGTCATGAGTTAACTCTAAAGAAAGGGAGAGGTGGGACTGTATAGCATATAGCTCAAACTGTTCATGCCCAGTATGCCGAAAGTTCTGCAGCAATTTATTGCTAAGACATTTGGATTATTATCAAGCATCTCTCAAATGTCATGCAAGGTACTGGAAGTGCTATTGACCAGATCAAATCATATAGAAAAAAGCAGGGGGTGTGGGGGGGGAGAAACCTGCTGATGTGCTTTCTCATCTTCATGGAGGAGCTAGAGGCTGAGGGTAGGAGAGCTGATACAGAGGCAGCGGCTTCCCTTCATCATGGAGACAAGGGATGCTGGCAATGGATGCCTCTAACCAGTTTCTCGTCTGTGCTTTAATGTTAAATTTCTTATGGGAGTGCATCACCTAATTAGAGGAATTGATAACTGCACTGTTCCATAATGAGGCCAATACATTTCAAAGTCATTAAAGATAACCAAGGCAATAAGTCTGGGTTTAAACGGCGTTTCCTCAGATTTCACAGTCTGCGTGTTGCAAGTGTGGGGGGAAAAAAGCAATCCCTGCCTAGTCAACTGTAAATGCCGGGTTATTGGAATCTTTAAAACAGGCAGCAAGGAGAAAATTACATGGCCAAATCTCCTTTTTCCAGTTAATGAAGAATTAAGACTCCCATTTACCATATTAGCAGGTTCATCGGGGGTCCAGGCACTCCATAGATGACGTCTGACAGCAATGTCAGTTTATCTGCGTCCCAGCGCTGGAGTACATGACAGAGGATCATTCATAACTGTCGCATCTACTTACTGCTCTCATTGTCATATGGCTAAGGGAATCCAGGCTGTGGAGCTGTATGCCTGTGTGTCCCTTCTCAGCCCTGCTCCACAAGAAAGGTATTCCAAGGCTCATTCACATCCTATTATTCCATCAGCACATTATGAAAGGACAACAGAGTCAGTTGGCTTCCTGCAATCTCCGCATCCTGGGAAAGAAATGTGGTTTCCTTGGGATGAACATTCACACAATGGCATGTGGTGTCAGCACTCTGAGAAAGCACTTTAGATGAATGGCCCTACGGGGAAAATCTGTGTGTGTGTGTGTGTGTGTGTGTGTGTGTGTGTGTGTGTGTGTAGGTAGGTAGGTCTGAGGTCAATATCAGGGGTCTTTCTCAGTCACTTTCCACCTTCTGTTTTAGACAGGGTCTCTCGAACTTGAAGTTTGCCAATTTGGCTAGTCTGGCTGACCACTAAGCACTTGGCATCCTCCTGTCTCTGTCTTCTGAGTGATGAGCTGAACCATCTCTGACACCCAAATGATGGCATTACATCACAAAACACCAACATGAAACTTTTGGAGTTTTTATTTGGTAATAAGAAGCCACTTCTTTGGTGCTAGAGGGCTTCAAAATGAAATCTGCGATGGCAGGGAAGCTGATATAAAGATGTCTATAACCAAACCAATCAGTAGATTTTGAAGACAACATATCACAAAAGAGAAAGTGCAGTATAATTTACACTCATCACTGCCTAAACAGCGTATCTGCAGAGAAGTAGCTGAGTTATTGTGGTATCATCAACATGAAAATTCAGAGTTTCTTTGAAGAAACCTCAACACATTCTCAGGAACAAGAGGTAACTTGCAAATGAAAATGTGGGCTCTAGTTCACTGGTATTTCCATAGGGCAGGCTATGTCCCTCTGTATAGCAGATTCCTGTGACAGCAAAGAAAACTTAGCAACTGCCAAATGCTATGTACAATAAATTAAAGAGTAGCTGGTATACACAGCAATATCCAGGACAGCCTGTGCTACATAAGACGCTGTCTCAAACAAGAAAAATAAAAACAAAATGTAAAGGAGTAGGGAATGTGATCATAGACTGCAAAGAGTAAATACAGAGAGAGGAAAGGAGAAAGAGAGCAGGAAGGGATAAAGGGATGAGAGGAAACCTGGAGAGGAAAAAAGAGAGGGAAGGATGGGGGGAAAGGCGTGCCTCATCCAGCCTCTCATTACCAGACTCATCTACAAAGTCCAGGCAAAGAAGGCATGAAGCCAAGAACAGTTTCTTCCCTTTGGTGATTATTTCCCCAGTTGAATCTCAACTTTTCACTGTATAGCTCATTTTTAATAGGCAAATAGCCAGACAGAGAATCTACAAGTTTATTATATTAGAAAAACAGAAAGTATGGAATAAATTCAGAAGAAAATTGGCCAGAAATAGCTGCTCTCGTGTACACAGTGGCTTTGTGGGGACAGCCTCACTAGGGTCTTGCCAGGGGCAGATGTAGCCACAGAGCATCCCTACTTCAGGTTCTCCTCACTGCCATACCAGATAATTAGAATCAAGCCAACTGTTAGTTATACATTCATCCTTTTTAATGTTTTTAATGCAAAGACTGAAAGGCTCTGCTGTTCTCCAGTTGTCTCAGTTAGGGTTGTCATTACTGTGATGAAGCACCATGACTGAAGCAACTTGGAGAACAAAGGGTTTATCCAGATTACACTTCTACATCTTAGTGAATCACTGAAGGAAGTCAGGACAGGAACACAAACAAGGCAGGAACCTGGAAGCAGGAGCTGATGCAGAGACCATGGAGGGATGCTGCTTACTGGCTTGCTTCCCATGTCTTGCTCAGCCTGCTTTCTTACAGAACCCAGGACCACCAGCCCAGGATTGGCACCACTACTAATTAGGAAAATGCCTAACAGGCTTGCTTATACCCAGATCTAATGGAGATAATTTCTCAATTGAAGTTCTCCACTTTCAGACGACTCTAGCTTATGTAAAGTCGACATAAAAATCAGCCCACTCACCAGTTATGGCAACAACTGCTACAATAAATAGATAAACAAAGTAATTAATTAATACTTAAATGAATATATAAATAGCATTATTCCTCTGAGACTAGGTACATTTTGGAAATATGGGCTAAACAAAAGGGAAATGTCATCTAAAATACACTCTGTCAAGAATCCAGAAAGAAAACCCGGCCAGAATAGGTGACAACTTGACCTTCAACTTATTCCCACTTCTTAGAGATACAGGCCCTGCTGGCACAGGAATTGAAGGACCTGAACACTCCTATTCCTTCTCTGTGTCAATACAGCCCTGTGTCTATCATCATGAGCATTCTACTACAGCACCCAAGTCAGCACTCTTTTTTGGTGTGGTGTCAAGGAAGAAACTGAGGGCCTTGCACATGCTGGGAAACCACATGCTTTCTCCCCTCAATGGGGTATTCTGGCAATCACTTCACACCAAGCCAGCCCCTCAGCCCATCACTTGCAGATTCCAGGCAAATGCTTTACCACTAAGCCATATTCCCAGCATGCCCCTCCCAGGGGCTAGGAAAAGGCTAGGCAGGTAGACAGCGACTGAATCTCAACTTCAGTTCCTCACGAGGACACTCCAGATAGGTGCTTTATCATTGGCCTGTACCCCCAGCTCCTTACTAGAGGATTCTACCAAAGTGTGTTACTACTGAATGTCACCTGTAGCCCCTCACTTCAGTATTGTAGACAGAAGCTCTACTGCTGAACCATGCCCCTGACCCGGACTGGGGGGTACTAAGCAAGTGTTCTATAGCTGAGCTACACTATAAGCCCTGTACAGAAGGATGCCAGAAAGTGCTTCTCCAATGACCTTAATTCCCAATCTTTCTTTTAATAGCTTGAAAATTTAGAAACACAGTGAAACAGCATTGCCCAAGCTGGCCTTAAATTCACACTACAGGCCAGCCAGTCTATGAACTTGTGATCCTCCTACCTCAGCCTCCCAGCAACTGAAATAACAAGCCTCTCCTTCCAGGTGTGGCCTTACAATTGTCAATTCTTCAAGGAAGATAAAATTTTCTCTCATACTGCCTACTATGCTATGTGTTCAGGGATTTCCTTTTTTTGTTTTTGTTTTTTTCTTAATTAATTTATTTTTTAATTAATTACAGTTTATTCACTTTGTATCCCAGCTGTAGGCCCCTCCCTCGTCCCCTCCCAATCCCACCCTCCCTCATCTCCTCCCAAGCTCTCCCTGAATCCACTGATAGGGGAGGTCCTCTTCCCCTTTCCTCTGACCCTAACCTAACAGGTCTCATCAGGAGTGGCTGCACTGTCTTCCTCTGTGGCCTGGTAAGGCTGCTCCCCCATCAGGGGGAGGTGATCAAAGAGCCAGCCCCTGAGTTCATGTCAGAGACAGTCCCTGTTCCCATTACTAGGGTACCCTCTTGGACACTGAGCTGCCATGGGCTACATCTGTGCAGGGGTTCTAGGTTATCTCCATGCATGATCCTTGGTTGGAGTATCAGTCTCAGAAGGGACCCTTGGGCCCACATTTTTTGGTTCTGTTGCTTTCCTTGTGGAGCTCCTGTCCTCTCCAGAGCTTTCTATCTCCATGTTCTTTCATAAGATTCCCTGTACTCTGCCCAAAGTCTGGCTGAGTCTCAGCATCTGCTTTGATACCCTGCTGGGTAGTCTTTCAGAGGCCCTCTGTGGTAGGCTCCTTTCCTGTTCCCTGTTTTCTCCCTCTTCTGATGTTCAACCTATTTGCCTTTCTGAATGAGGATTTATCTTACCCATGGTCCTCCTTCTTGATTAGCTTCTTTAGGTGTACAGATTTCTAGTATGATTATCCTAGATTATATGTCTAATATCTACTTATAAGCGAGTATATACCATGTGTGTCTTCTTCTGGGATACCTCACTCAGCATGATCTTCTCTAGTTCCCACCATTTGCCTGCACATTTCATGATTTCCTTGTTTTTAATTGCTGAGTAGTATTCCATTATGTAAATGTACCACAATTTCTGTATCCATTCCTCAACTGAGGGACATCTGGGTTATTTCCAGCTTCTGGCTATTACAAATAAAGCTGCTACGAACATGGTTGAAAAATGTCCTTGCTGTATATTTGAACATCTTTTGGATATCTGCCTGGGAGTGGTATAGCTGGATCTTAAAGTAGCACTATTTCTAACTGAGGAATATCAAATGGCAGAGAAACACTTAAAGAAATGCTCAACATCCTTAGCTAATCAGGGAAATGCAAATCAAAACGACCCTGAGATTTCACCTTACACCCATCAGAATGGCTAAGATCAAAAACTCAAATGACAACATATGCTGGAGGGGATGTGGAGAAGGGGGAACTCTCCTGCATTGCTGGTGGGAATGTAAACTTGTACAACCACTTTGGAAATCAATATGGTGCTTTCTCAGGGTTTTTTTTTTTTTTTCTGAGATGGGGTTTAAGTAAAGTGATTCTTACACTCCAAAACTTTAGTACCATACATATACAGACATGTGGGAACACTAAACAGTGATAGTGAAAAGAGCAGGTAATATCACACATAAAAAGAGATCAGTAATAATAATGATAATGATTGATAATGATGAAAAAGCTCCATTTGGGGAAGCAGTTTGCTGAAGAATTCCAACCTTCACAAGTGTGCCACGAGTTTAAATACAAAGACAAACACCTCTATGAAGAAAACACAGCTATTCTCCCTGACATAACAAAACAGGGGAAGAGGAGGGTGGCGGAAGCAACATAACCAACGAGGTCAGTGTCCTAGGGGACACTGTAAGCCCTGTGTCTTTAGACAAAGTAAATAATAAATAAATAAACCCCATGACTCCCTGCTTACTTCTACTAGAACATACAGGAACAAATTGTCTGTCTCAAGCTGGGTGGAATAGACATTGAGATTCGGGCTCTTGAAGAAAATTATTAAGGAGAGTCATATTAGCTTTCTCCAAAGCACACTCGTTTTCTTGGTATTGCCACTGTATAGACCAATTATGATACCTTTCCATGCTGAGAAGTGATTGTTCTGCTAAGGCAGCTCCAGGAAGAATGGAGAGCATTACGTTTTTAACCTTGGGGGATTTTTGTTATGGCTGCTGTTCCCCTGCCAGTTCCCTCAGATGGAAAACATCTCCCATTAATTTAAATGCAAAATTTGTTTCAGTCTTCTCCAAAGTTACTTGAAAAATGTTACGCACAAAGCAATAAAGTTTTTATGCTCTTAAGACCACTAATGCTTTGAGCTTCATATTCATTTTGCAGAAATGAACATTTTATGGTTCACAGAGGAATAGCTACATGAATAATGTCGGAGATTATAATGCATCTAGCAGAAAGAGATTAAGTTTATGTAAACTATTTAATCAGACGTGAAATTTTCTCAAGGGGATAAAAATTCTGACCTACTTCAGTTTACTTTAAAAATACCAATACTGGGTTTCCACCAAACCCCCCATTTATATCATGTAAATATTCATTAAAGATGAATTTTTATTTAAAAAATTCTAAGAATTTTATACATGAATACTGTATTTATAATATCCAATCCCATTCCTTTCCCCTCTACTCTTCCTATGTCCCTTCCAATTCCTTTAAAATTAATCTTTTCTTCATTTGTAGTCAGGCAGACAGAGAGACAGACAGAGAGACTCTGCTGAGTCATTTTGATGTTGCTGGTATATGTATGTGTTTAGGGATGACCACTTGATATGATGCCCTTATATGAAACAGATTAAATGGAAGCTCAGCCTCACAAGTAAAGCTTCCACCAGCAAATCACCATTTTAAGTGATAGCTGCTTGTAAAGCCTATGGGAGCAATCCAGTTGAGTGTATCATGCTAAAACCCTTCTGTTGCTATCAAATAGATCTCCACAGATAACACTTACACAAATACATACGACTTTTAGTGAACCAATTATGTTTATTGCGTACTTACACACATGCTCGCACACATACACATCTCAAGTTAATTTCTTAGAAACTACTTTCTTTCTTTCACTGTGTATTAGTCTGTTTCAAAACTCTATGTATGTGGATTCACAGAGAAGGTACGTCCTTACATCAGATTTACTGCACTCAGCACTGTGTTTCTGAAATCCACCTGTGTTACTGTGAGTCAATAGTCTTGTTTCTGTGCTCAGCAATACCCACTGTCTACACATACCACAGCTTTTCCAAAAGAAATGGACACTGCTCACTTACCTCCTGGTTTTAGATATTATGAAAAAGCTACTTTGAACGTTAGTGCCTAAGTGTGTGTGTATTATGTTTTTTACTTCTCATGGGTGAACACTGGGGAGTAAAAGTTCTTATTCCTTATTTTCCTGGTATCAGATACATTTAAAAAAAATTCATGAAAAAATACTACAACACTTCATGAAGATAATGCCAAGTTAGAACACACTTCTTCGTTCATTGTTTGAATGATGAACCATTCAACAATGATTCACCTTTTTTTTTTTTTTAAATCAAACCAGGTATATCTTCCTGTGGTGTCAATCACCATCCTGAGACACACCCACACCTAAGAGACATTTATTCAGATTACACTCAAACTACTATTACCTATTTTTCTTCAATAATATGAGATCAAGACATGAATGAGTTGAAAGCCTTTCAGACTGAACTTAGAGAAGAAAGAGCTCTAAGGGGTCTGATTTGACCTGGAGTCATGTCAACACTTAGTTTTGTACAGAAGTGCTCTAAAACTCTCTTCTCAGCTCATTCTTGGTCAAGTAGTCACCAAAAAGGAGGCATCTGCTGGGTGGCTGGCGCTGGGTCCAACTTGTCACTCTCTCAAAGACTGGCATAAACATCATGGCCCTGGCATGGACATGGAGCTGTCATGCAATCTGGCAGAGCCATCACTGGGGAAGGGTTTAAGATGGTGAGGACAGAATGTACAATATCCCTCATCAATAGGCTCAGCAGCCTGCTGACATGAAGAGCTGGGCCAATGCCATTTGCTGGTTGTCAGCTCAATCACAGAGCTCTCTACTGATGAAGTAGAATGTACCAGCAACTACATCTAAGAACTAAGGGGTGCATGTGCATGCATGCACACATGTGTGTCTGTGTCTATGTGTGTGCACGCATGCATGCGTGTCTATGTGTACCTCTGTGTGTGTGCACATGCATGTGTGTCTGCCTGTCTCTGTGCATGCACTCACTGTTCTCTAATCTAATCTGTTGAATTGTGTATGAAATAAAAGAGGTTGATAGCAGAGGTTAGCTATTTCAGGAAGAAAGGTATTTGGTCACGGACAGAAGCCTCTTTGGTACAGGATGGGACACACTGGGATATAAGTGCTCTGCTTTCTTTCATCATTCACTAGATATAACTGCAGATTTACTGTCCATTTAGAGGTGATCTCACTGGTAACTGCTATGCCTAAAAGTGTTCTTATTTTTTCCATACCACCTCTTGTGAGACTACAGAAGGAATCAGATGTCACAGTGAGTTTCTGTAAGGTAAGTCAGAAGACGAAGATCATCTTGGACTTGCATAGAGGTGGCAGGGGTCCAAGTCTCCTTCTAGGATGTCAGTGCAAGCCATAAGCCCATCTTAACAGATTCCTGAGACCAGAACCAGTAATCAGTATTGCTACAGTGTGCATGACTATCCTTTAACATCATGTTGAAGGGACTGTACAAGCATGAGGATCTGAGTCCACGTCCCCAGCACCTACAGAAGAAATGTGGGCATACTAGCACGCATCTGTAATCCCAGTGATGAAAAACAAGAGATGAGACAGGAGGATACAAATTTGGGGGTCAGGGGTGCTCACTGACCAACCAGGAGCAAAAACAGAGAGCTCCAGATCTGGTGGAGGACCTTGAATCAAAATATAGAAGGTGCTTGATGCTAAGACTGACAGATTTCTGGGGCCCATATGGTAGAAAGAGAGAATTGACTCGCACAAGTTGTCCCTTGACACCAAGACACCCATTTCCTACTCCCCCCCGACAATAAAAAAATAGAAAGTAACAGAGGAATATATCAGACATTGTCCTCTGTCCACCACATATGCATGCATCCATGGGCAAGTTCCCACATAGACCAGTGTACAAATATGCATACATGTGGGGAGGGGTGAGTGTGTCAGTTTTAATCTTCAGTGTATCAATATGAAGCTGGAACCTTCAGAGGTACTCCAGTGGAAAAGTTCAGCCCTCATGAATGGATTAAGCTATTAGCTCTTGAGTACTTCTAAGAAAAAGGGAAAAGTTCCGTTGTCTTTCTCATTCCCTCTATCTTATCTTCCTTCTACCATGGCTGATCTTCAGCAGAGGCAGGCACTTTCTTCTTGGCCTTCTCAGTCTCCATAGACAAACATATTTCTTTTGTTTATATGTGATAGGAGTTTGTAGCATTCTGCTGTCAACCAGAAAGTATACTATTCAAAAGTTGGAGGCTAGAATGTACAATATCCCTCATCAATAGGCTCAGCAGCCTGTTGACATGAAGAGCTGGGCCAATGCCATTTGCTGGTTGTCAGCTCAATCACAGAGCTCTCTACTGATGAAGTAGAATGTACCAGCAACTACATCTAAGAACTAAGGGGTGCATGTGCATGCATGCACACATGTGTGTCTGTGTCTATGTGTGTGCATGCATGCATGCATGTCTATGTGTACCTCTGTGTGTAGCATTATGAAATGCTTTGGGACAGGGCTGAGAAGAAGGCCCAGTGGGGTAACCTATTTACAAATGTTAAGAACATGAATTCAGATCCCCTAAGCTGATGTAAAACTAAATACAGTAGCATGCAACCTGTAATTGAAGTGTTCCTACAGCCAGAAGCTTACAGGCCAGACAGCCCAGTGTATGGAGTGGCAAGCAAGACAAGGTGCTGAAGACTGATATCTAACTTCCATATGTGTGCCATGGTACACACATACCAGCACTCACACACGTAAATGCATAAACATGTGCACCTCATACACTCGTACAACACAATTTTTTTAGAAAAAATTGTCAGGATCATTCTACTTTATAGATTGGAGAGAATTTTCTAGGCGCCTTTAAAGCTTACGTCATATTAATTTTGTTTCTTGTCACGTGCCGGGCTAGAATTTGGGGAAGCAGCACTGGGGAAAGAAATGGTTGAAGCAGGGTCTCAGTGTAGTCCACCATGGCTTCAAACTCTTTTTGTAGTTGGGGATGACCTTGAACTTCTGATCCTCCTGCCCCCGATTCTGGAGTGCTGGGATCCTCCCACCTCCATTTACAGAGTGCTAGGATCACATGCAAATGCCGCCACACCAGGCCCTGATGGCTAGAACCCAATGCCATGTTCTCATGGCGTGGTCCAGCATGGTAGTCAGACACTCACTTGGATAGATGCTCCAAATAAAACCTTAGGAAAGTGGCCCAAAGGGTCACATTACAACAGGGTCTAGTACATTTATTTTTTTTTTTGATATCTCAAGAACTTTCTAAAATGTTACAGGGGCTGTTGGGGGGGGGCTGTTGGATGGGGGATGTAGGGGAAGCAGGGGGTTGGACAGGGAATGTCAGGGGGTGTTAGACAGGGTCATGCTCAGGAGAATTTATTCTAAGTCAGAACTGTGTTTCTATCAGCAGCGGAATCAACACTACTCCCAGAAAACAACACAGGTTATAAAAATCATAGGAAAGGAAGCTCTTTCATGTCATTTGCCACAGCCCTGCTTAGCATTCCCTCCCCACATGTCCCCTGAGAGCGTGGCTCCTTTCAGATGCCCTTTCCCGACCTCTACGGTTGCTGCTGTTCAACACGACCCCAGTCTCAGCACTGTCAGACCGTTTCACAGCAACGCTGTTGTCTCAGGCAATGTCAGACCATTGCCAACAAGGAGCGGGTAACCTGTGCTGACAACACATTACGGCCCTGCCATAAGCAATCATCGTCTTGCCTGAGCAAGATGGCAGTCGAATTAGAGCTGGGTATGTAACAACATGCATAGAAAATTGGCATAGCAGCTTGCTAAACAGAAACAGGGCAGCAGTCACACGAGACAGGCAGAGGAACAACTGGGCTAAATGTCTTGGCTCATGTCAGCTGAGAGTGGGATTGTGAAGAACCCCTCCCCCTAGAAACGGATAGAGATCCTCTGTCCTTCTGGTGTTCCAGCCTACCTCAACCGCTCCATGGTGCTAGAGTGTTGGGTTCACAGAGAAGAAGGAGGAAGGGGAGAAAGAGGAGGAGAACGAGGAGTACAAGGAGGAGGAGGAGAATTGGTATACTCCAAATTCAAAAGCATGGGTAGACAGCAGAGAGGCCCAGCCTCTCATTGAGAACAGCGAAGAAAGCCTTGCCAGCTCTAAAGGTACTGTGCTCAACAAACAACTAGGAGACTGGGAAAATGCCTCAGCTGGTAAAGTAACTGCCAAGCAAGTGTGAGAACCACAGACCCATTCCTGAACCCATTTTGTTTTACAAAAGCTAAAGATTGGGGTTGTGCCTGTGGAATCCCAGGATGAAGGAAGGTTGAGACAGGTGGATCCTTGAGGCAGCCAGAATGCCCTAAGGGCAAGCTTCAGTTCTCAGTGAGAGACCCCATCTCAAAAAGTAAGGTGGGAGCTGTTGAGGTGGTACAGTGGACAAAAGTGTTTGCTATGCAGACTTGACAAGGTAAGTTTGCTCCGCAGGACTGATGGTGTGGAAGAGGAGAAGTGACTCTTAAAGGTTGTTTTCTGACCTCCACATGTGCGCCGTGACACACATGTGTCCCTACTTATAAATAATAATAATAATAATAATAATAGTCCGGTACCTGAGGAACAACAGCTGAGATTGCCCTCTGACCCCCACACGATTGACCATTTAAAAGTATCCATTCACACAGAGAAACACACACACACAGACACACAAAGGCATCAAGGAGGGGCATGGAGTAGGATGGCCACGTGGAGGTCATCAGGGTTGCTCCTATGTGACTCGGGCTGATGACACACAGCTCATTATCAGTGGTCTGCTTGCAGGAGAACAACTAGGGGCAATACAAAAGAGCCCCACATACTCATTACTCCAGAGCACCATCACACAACAGCCCTGGCTTTCAGGGAGAGAAAGTTCAGTCCCCAGGCCCACAATACTTAAGTCTATTAAACTTTTCAAAAAAAAAAAAAAAAATGCTGTGAACAAGAGAAAATGCAGGGGCTGATTCCTCCCACAATGAAAATCCTCAGTGTGCTGGGGTGACGGTTCATTCAGAAAGCCAAAGCATGTCCACAAATCTATAAAGCCAGTATTCCTGCAGAGAGATAAGAGGCAAAGATGGGAGACTTTGGAAGCTCTCAAGCCAACTAGCCTTCAATGCAAGCAAAAGGACTTCACTTCATTCCCCCCAAGATCGTTGTAAAAACAAAAATAAAACAAACAAACAAAAGCCTAGCATAATGACATACACTTGTAATCCCACCAGCACTGGGGAGATAGAGACAGGCAGATGGCTAAGGCTTGCTGACCACATCTACCTAGGAAATCCCATGTCAGAAAACAGACCCTGCCTCAAAAACAGGTTGGAATGGCACTAAGGAAATGGCTCTTTCCTCAAGAGCATATATAAACTATGTAAGCATGAGGACCTCAGCTTGAATCCCCAACACCCATATAAAGCCCTGGCCATGGCTGTGGGTTCCTGTAATCCCAGCACGCATAGGTAGAGATAGATGGATTGCAATTGCTGTCTGGCTAGCCAGCCTAGCCTCAACAGTAAGGTTCCAGGTCAGCGAGAAGCCCTGATTCAAGGCAGTAAGGTGAAAAGTGATAGATATCCAAACTCTTGCTCTGACCTTTGCATGTGTGCATGGGTGTGCACATCTATACACTGAGATATATGCAAAACACTCAAACACACACACACAAAAGAGAGGGAGGGAAGAACACAGGGAGAGAGAGCAACCCAACAACAAAGAAATAAAGGAAACAAAACCCAAGGTGGACGGTGCCTAAGGAATGATAACCAAGGTTGCTTTTGCCTTCCACATGTACACACACACACACACACACACACACACACACACACACCTCTAACAAAAAAGGAAAAGTCAGAATGTACCATGTGAGTTTTTTTAAAAAATATGATTATGCTACAGTCTCTGGAAAGAAAAGATTCCATGTTGACAAAACTATAAAATACAGCTGGAAAAGTGTCATACATGCCAGAGGCATACATACAAAATCTTTTTATTGTGGGTTTTGCGTTTGGAATGTGAATGTGGACTTGGAAAAGAGAAAGATAATTTGTTTTCATCATTAAATCTTTCTTGTTCTTAGCGTACAAAGCAACACATTTCATTATGGCATTTTTAAGCATATACATCATTATGCTTTGTTCTTATTTACCCCTGTTATAGTTTGATTTATACTGTTATGATAAAACACCCTAGACAAAAGAAATATTAGGGGACCAAGGGTTTATTGAGACTATAATTTCAGATTATATCCCACCATTGGGTAAGTGAGGGCAGGAACTCAAGAAGAAACTAGAAGCAGAAACTGTGGAGGAATGTTGTGTGCTGGCTTCCACACAGACCTTTATGTAACTGGCTTTTTATGCAGCCCAGAATTGCCTTTCTAGGCAAAGGTGCTTCCCTCAGTGTGCTGGGCCCTCCCATATATCAACTACTAACTAAAATGATCCCCAATAGACATGATGATAGGACAATCCCATTCAGGCATCCCTTGGTTTAGACCTCTTTCTTGGTAATTCTAGGCTATGTCAAGTCTACAGTTAAAGCTGACTATGACACACCTACTACTTTCTTCCATACTCCCTCTCCCACTCTGCTGATCCACCTCTGACCCCAACAGATCTGAATTCTGCCTTTCTGTCACATGTATTCCATTAACCTTCATCTTTTTTTTCCTCTTACATTTTGCAGGTGATTTCCTGTCTCTGTTTTTGGAAGGTTAGCAAGGTAATGCTGTGGTCCTACTGAATCACAGTATATTCTTGACAGTGAGCCATGCCAAGCCCATGTAGTCACTTATCTGTGCACAGTACAACAAGGACTTCAACTGTAATTTCAATAACTGTTTTTCTGTTCTAACATATGGATAATAACGTTCCTCTTTAATGCATATAATACTATTGCTTTTTTAAAACACAGGTATGTGGGCTGTGTAGATGGCTCTGCAGATGTAAGCGCTTTCTATTCAGGTTTGATGGCCTGAGTCTGGATCCACAGAATCCACATAAAATCCAGACACAGCAGAACACACATAATGCCATCTCCCTAAAGGCCGATGTGAGGCAGAGACAGAAGAATCCCTGGAAGCAACAATGAATGAACAAGAGACCCTATCTTGAACAACGTGGAAGGCAAAGCTTGACACCCCAAGTTGTCCTTTGACCTCCACACACACAATGGCACGTGCACATCATATTCAAACATATAAATACAGGTGTGTTCCTGTATATAATCAATTAATAAATACTCATATGCCAAGACAGTTCAGCAAGAAAAATTATTTGGCAAATGAATGGCAAATGTGTTTTTACCATTTTATTTTTTCCAACAAATATAGAAGACTAGTGCTCTGGAATGTGAAGTTGTTCTGCCATGTAATCCTGTACAGCCAATATGCTAGCAGGACTTCCTCTTCTGGAGCTTGTGAGCAAGGAAAGGCTACAACACAGTTCAAAGGAGAAGAGGGAAAGGTTTCCAGTGACCTGTTGAAATGTTTGCAGTATGAGAACATGCCCAGATAGATGGAGTGTAGAGCCCAGAGAGTGGGGAGTGCAGGGCAGAGGAGTAGGAAAGTGCTGGGCAAGGAAGAACATCATCAAGAGATTGCATTTAGTTACATCAGCAGCTCTCAACTTGATCAAGTTACAGAGCACCCAAAATTCATGATGCTGTCTGCAAATCAAGAAGCTATTTCTGGAGCCTTCCGGAATAATGAAATATTAATCTCACTAAGAAGGGAGAAGAATCTGCTTGTGAGTATATGAGAAAAGGATGGAATGGAATCACTTTAAGTTTTAGTGTCTGTGTGTGTATATATATGTATATATATATACACACACACATTATATATATGCATATATATGTATCTATTTGTTATTTTAGTGAGTAAAGAACACAATTAATGGTTTTTACAGAATATTCTGGTTTGGGTTATGCTGACAGGGTCCAGGGTTTGTCTAGAGCATGCATGACTTTAAGTAACAAGACAGTACTTCACTGAAAACAATGAAAAAGGAAACAAAGTAAATTTTAAAATAGTCTCTTTGTCTCCACATAGAAGCTGGATAGAAAGGAAGCAGTGTTCAAGTTAAAAAATAATAATAATAACGTAAAACAAAGCAAAGGCTGGAGAACAAAAGTTTTTACTTTTGCTCTTAGAACTAATTTTTCAGATTGACTTGACCCTCAGGTTTTGTTTCTGAGCTTCATAAACCCAGGCACCAAGAACACATAGTGTAGAGTACCTAAGACAAGAACCCTAGGAGACACCCCTATGGGGACAGACATAAAGACATAGTACCCTCTGCCAGGTGGAGGGAAAGATTCCCAAAGGGCTGTGGCCTTCCATGATTTCATGATGACAAACTGACCCGCAAACACATCTAAACTTTGATTTTGGATAGAGAGGATTGAAAGCACTGAAACTGGCATTATAAAAAAGATGGTTTCTAGTTTCATAAGAGGCATGAAAGAGCCGAATGGTCTGTGATCCTAGTACCTGGGGTCAGGTTGTCAAGTACATTTTTATATATTCTTGACATATACAAATATACATACATACATACATATAGTGTGTGTGTGTAATGTCTGTGTGTATGTGTGTGTGTGTGTGTGTATCAAGCTGGGAGTAGCGACACAGGACTTTAATCCCAGCACAGGCAGGATTTCAGTGAGTTCAAGGCCAGTCTGGTCTACATAATGAGTTTCAGGACAGCTAGAGCTACATATTGATACTTTGTCTCGAGAAATAAAATAAAATTTAACCTCTCCCGCAAACAAAACTAAACAAAACCAAAAGACTGATAAACACCATCTTTATCCTAGGAATCACAGAAAGATGAACAATAAAGACAACAGACATGAAAAACTGCACATGATTCAGACACAATAAGGAGAGCTAATGTTTCAAGGAGAAATGGAATCTTAAAAAGAGTCAACAATTTCAAATAGGAAGAAAACAATTTCCTTTTTCACTCTAGGGCTAACACACAGTGGATACAAAATGGCATCTTGGGTTAGGAAAAAGTACTCAAAATAATGAGAAGAACACACCCCAAGGACACAGGAGCCTGCTTACATATTCTTAACAGTGACCAAATCCGTGATAATAGGAACAGTACCATTATTAAGCACAGTAATGAATTCAGGACTGTTGAAAAAGATATGAATTCATAAATTCATGCTGACAACAGGAAGAATTTTTAAGGGAACATCACACTATTTGAGTTCTAAACTCCTACAAAGGAGCAGGAAGTAGAACAAAGCAAGATAGCATTGGCATATACTCCCAGCAATTCGGAGCTGAAGGAAGGTGGATCAAGAATTCAAAGCCATGTTCTGCTAAACAGAGTCCAGGCTAGTCCAGGGTACACGAGAGCTTGTGACAACAACACCACAGATACAGCAACTGGTGAAAGGGGTGAGACAGAAAAAAATACTGAAGGGAAAAAGTATTTTAAAAACGATAAAGACTGTGTGCTCTCTCTCATATTCATAGCTTAAGATTTATTTTATATAATATATTCATTTTATATATTTATATAATATTATATATTTGTATGTGTGTGTGTATATATGTGAGAATACATCACACCAAAGTGGAAGGAGGACTATTTGGAACATTTGTAGGGGGTGCAAATTGATGGCAAAGTTGACACATGTATGAAAGCATCATGAATAAATCAAGTATTTTGTATACTTACTGATAAAAGAATAAACAAGCAAACATTTTAAAAAAGAAAAAATACAATTCCATAGGAAAAGTTAAGAGAGCATAAAACAGACCAAGAACAAAAGCCTAGAAATAAACTCACCCATTTTCTAGTCAATTGATGTTGAACAAAGCTGCCACAAATACACATTGGAGAAAGGGCAGACTTCTCAATCAATGGTTTTAGAAAACAGAATGTCCAAGGGAAGAAGTCACTGGACAATATTTCCTACTATGAACAAACATTAACCAAGTAGACCGAAGACATACTTAAGGTTGAAACTTTAAAAATACTAGGAAAAAGAAATACTCCTTACTTTGGGTCAGGCAAAGTTTTCCAGGGTATGATCTCCAAATCAACAGAAACAAAGCACTTAATAGGGAAGAGTGCATCCAGATAGTGGGAGAAAATATCTGCAAGCCAGAAATCTAATGAAGGGTAAATATCCAGAACACATAAAGAACCCAACTTAATACCAAGAAAGCAAATAACCCAGTTGAAAATTAACAAAAGACCAACACAGGGGGCTGTCAAAAGAAGGCACACAAATAGGCAATGGAGATGTAAAGGTGTTTATCGTCACTAATCATTGAGGAAATACAGACTAAAACCTTTATGAGACATTGCCTCATATCTGAAAACTGAGTTCTTACTTAAATTAGAATGTTGAGGACAGGCAAATGTGGACGGAGAGAATCAATTTAGTTGTTCAGCAATGAATGATGAGATAAGCATCATCAATGCACACAGAAAAAGGGTGAATATTTCCATTTCACAAGAGTAGCTGTGGGCTTTTTAACATCTCAGAAAAATGCTTCTACTTGTTCTAAGTAATGAAGGCATTAATTATGAGCAGAAAAACTGAAGGACATCCCTAATGGGGCAATCAAAGTCAGTGTCACCGGGAAGGGGTAAGGTGGGCCTTGTTGGTGTATAGATGTGTAAGTCTTTAAAAAAGACTTACCTATTTATGTCACAATAATGGGATTGATTGATGCCAAGGAGACTGGTAAAATGCACTTCTGGTGTGCCTGTGACGGTTTTGCAGAGAGGACTAACTAAAGGAACGAGGCAGATCCTGACCCTGGGAGTTCCCATCCAATAAACTGGGAACATCAATGAAGAGCAAGAGCAAAAACAAAGAAGCCTACTCCTATAAACAGCATCTGTTTGCAGCCAAGAGGGAAGCAGCAAGTTCTACAACACCACATACCTCCTCCATGATGGAGGCCAGAAATGGCAGAGTAGGCAACTACCAACTGTGTTGAAAACCATGAATATAAACAGACTCTTCTTCCTTTTAAATCTCAAGTGTCTCTCACAGCAGTTAGAAGTCTGACTGTAATACATGTAGCATTCCACCCAAGAACTCAAGACATTGACATGCATGAAGAAACAACAAACAAGCCACATAAGAAATTTTATTTAAGAAGGTTATGGGTTGGTGGGAAGGTTCATCAGGTAAATGTGCTTGTTGACAAGACCGCCAGGAAGAGACAACTGATTTGTAAAGCTGTCCTCTGACTTTGCACACATGTACCGATACATCTCCACACTCGCATGCATGCATATTCACATGCATCTGGTCAAGCTAACACACACACACACACACAGAGAGAGAGAGAGAGAGAAAGAAAGAAAGAGAGAGAGAGAGAAAATAAATAAAAAGCCATTAAGTTTACAAACTTTTACATAATGGATAAAACCTAAATGAAATACTAACTATTACTGAATCTGATGGAAAAAAGAAAAAAAAAAAAAAAACATGAGCAAAATGCCAAAAAACTAAAATCAGCAATATGTGAAAGAGAGAATATATCACCATCAATTAGTCTTTAACCAAGAACTACAAATTGATTTAACATTAAAAAAAAATCAATCCTTGCAGTTTGTCTCAGTAACAGAGTACAGCAAAGCCAAAACAGTACCTCAGCAAGGATTCATGATAAAAAGCAAATCTGAGTAAAACAGAAACAAAAATGACTATCCTTAATCAGATAAAAGACACCTACACACAAAACAATAAAAACGTCTGAATCCCCCTTAACAGGAAACATTCCAGGTACTCCAGAACCCTGCCCTCATCAATTTAATCATTTTATCAAATGTCATGGGTAAATCCAGGTGAAGATTTTTTTTTTTTAATCTGATTTGGGAGACTAAAGAGAAGGCTCAACAGTTAGAAAATCTTAAGATTGTTGAAGAGGATTTCAATTTGGCTTATAGGACCCACATCGAGTGGCCTGTAACTCTAGCACCGGGGGATCTGACACCCTCCTTGTTCCTTGTGGGCACACCCCGACACACAAATATACACATAAATAATAAAATAAATCTTTATAAAAATGCTATTTCTATGTACCTGATGTATTTCTATAATAAATTACAGAACACATCAATTTTCTATCATAGTATACATTAACATAAAACTTACAGTGATAGTGATGACTATACTTAAAACACCCACTCGTCACTAGAAATGTTTCCATCATCCCTTACTGAGCCTTTGTACCCATCAGATAATACCATCCTATTTCCTCTCTTGTCAGACCCTGACAAAAACACTCTCTCCTGTCTCTGGCTGTAACGACTCAGGATACTGTAGGTGAGTGTTAGGACATAGGATTAGAGTCATAACTCCATGTCACTCATGACAATGTCTTTAAGGACCACCAATGAGATAGCTCAGGTATACACCGTATTCCTTTCTCAGGCTGTACATATGAACTTACTATGTGCTCCACGCACATTGGTGGATATCCAGGTCATTCCATCTTTTGATCACTGTGAACATGGCTAAATAAATGCTTGAGTCTGTTTTCAATTCTTTTGGTATATGCTCAAACTGAAAGTTCTATCAGGATGATTTTTTTAAGATGGCACTTGTATGCTGGGTATATGGGTCAGTGGGTAACACACTTCTGGAGCAAGCACGAAGACAAGAGCTCAGATCTCCAGGAGCTACGTAAAGCTGGACTTGGTACTGTGCATATATAATCCTAAAATGGGACATAGAAACAGAAGAATCCCTGGAAGCCTGAAGTTCAGGCAGCCTGGTTAATACAGAGTAAACAATAAGAAACAATGCCTTCCTAAATAATTATATTTATGTATATATTTATATGGGGGTGGATTGCCATGCAAGCAGGGAAGGTCAGAGAACATATGGTGATTGTTCTCTTCTTTTACATGTCGGTCCTGCAGACCAAACTTACATCTTGAGGTTGGTGGCAAGTGTCTTTACCTACTGAGCTATCTGGCTGGCCTGAAAGCCTTGAACGAGGTGGAAGGTGAGAGACATTCATAGTACCTATATAGTCTTTTGACCTACACACAGCATACAAACACGTATAGATGCATTCACACAAAAATAAAAGAAACTTAAGATGGTATTTACACTAATACTAAAAAAAAAAAAAAAAACCACATCACCTAAAAAGCTAACAGAAACATACAAATATGTAGTGGGCATACAGAAGAAATCATAAAATGTTACAGAGGACAAAAAAAAACAAAACCTTAAAGTACTTTAAAAATATGTCAGAGTATTAGAGACCAATAGCATAAAATGTCAGTTTCTTCTAAATTATTCAATATGTCATGCAAATCTAATGACATTCCCTCCCTCTTTGAGCTCGGAACTAGAGGGCTCTACAATTGCTGCCAGCATCCACCATGGGTGCTCAATCAAGGCCTGAAGAGTGCTAGGTTATTATCAGTAGCTGAGTAGCATATGCTTCAAAAGAGTGAGGCTGTGTCTACCTAGATAGAGTTACTATGTCAAGGGTTTTTTAAAAGCTGTGATCCTTCTGGTTGCCCTGTGCTTACTTTTAACAGCTAAGTTTAGTGTTTCTCAACAGCTCAAAGACAGAGGGAACGATCAAAGCATTATTCCCTTTCAGTGAAAATTTATCGCACTTTATATGATCCAAGTGGTCCTGATTACATGTGCCGAGTTCTTGGAAACAGACGGAACAAAAGAGCCGAGAACCACATCGACTGTATCAAGTGCTGCCAGTACTTAAGTGACATCAGGGCTCCCTACCCCTCACTCACTTGTGAATTTTTTCAGAAGAATGGGAAACATGAGATGTTGATTAACTGAGCATTTATGGACAGACTCCTGTAAGATGTAAGACAAAAACACATTCCCCTTACTATGGGAAATGGGATTGGCTGCTGCTGGATTTCATTTGGGGGCTGGTTTTGTTTTTAAAGGCAATTTATATGTGCTGGCCAGCAGTGTCCATTTCCATAAAGGCAAACTCGAAGTTCTTCTTACTTTTTCATTTTATGTGCATGAGGTATGCATGCTCATGTTTGCATCAGTATGGGCATGTGTTTAGGAGTGTAACTGCACATGGGTGTGTGTGCATATGAAGGCCCAAGACTGAAGTGGGGAATCACCCCTCCACCTCATTCACTGACTCAGGGATTCTCAATCAATCCCAGAGGATAGGTAGTCTTGCTACCCAGCTTGCTCTAAGGATTACAGGTGGAAAATACCACATGAGCTTGGGAATCAGAATTCCAGTCCTCACATTTGTGTGTCAATTGCTTTAACCAGTGAACCATCTCCCCAGAACCAAGGCTAACACATTTTTAAAGCAATTTTACCTTAAACAGTTCTTAATATCACAAATGTGTGCTTATGTAAGGAGAGAAAAAGAAAGGGGAATACAATATCTACAGTCACATCTACATTATGGCCTACTTATTGCCTGATCTCTACTAACTAAAAGAAAACACACAGAGCTCAGTGGAGGAGCTGAGGAAGCAGTCAAAGTGCTTGTTACTTTTACATCAACTTGACACAAGTTGGACTCATTTGGCAAGGTCTTCTCAGTTGATAACATGCCTCTGTAAGAGAGCCTGTATGCAAAACTATGGGATCTATTCTTCATTAATGATTGATGTCAGAGGTCCTAGCTCACTGGGGGCAGTGCCGCACCTAGGCAGGTTAAACAAGCCAGGAGAAGCAAGCTAGTATGCAGCACTCTTCTACAGCCTCTGCATCAGTTCCTGCTGCAGTGTTCCTGCCTTGAGTTCTTACCCTGGCTTTACTGGATGATGTTTTACCAGCTACAAGATGAAACAAACCCTTTCCTCTCTAAGTTGCTTTAGGTCATAATGTTTTATCACAGCAACAGAAACCCTGAGACACATTATTAGCATTAGTGATTACCTGTGATCCTCAGTAACCATGTAAAAATGTGACTTGGACTAGGATCCTGTACACTTGCAATACTAGCACTATAGAAAGGAGACAGGAAGTTCCCTAGGGCTTGCTAGCAGCCAGTTGAGCCTAACTGGACAGCTCCAGGCCAATGAGAGACCTTGTGACAAAGAAGGTGAAGGTATTCCTAATGTAAACCTTTGGCCTCCACACACAAGTGCACAAGCACATGTATGCATGCATAAGAATTTTAAAATAAGTCAGAAGCAGGAAGTGGTGATACATGCCTTTTATCCTAGCACTCAGGAGGCATTGGCACGAGAATCTTTCTGAGTTCAAGGCCAGCCTGTATACAAAGAGAGTTCCAGGACAGCTAGGGCTATTAACAGAGAAACCTTGTCTTGAAAAAAAACACAGATAGATAGATAGACAGACAGACAGACAGGTGGAGTCAGAAGAGGACATGGGGATGTATTAATTATAGAAAACAAAGGAACAACATGTACCCTTTCTCTGTAGTTTTTGGATTTTCAAGCATTTCTGAAATGGACACAGAGAGTTTTATTTTTCATCTAATGATGAGAAATTAATGTGAAAAACTCTCACATGTGCTTTAAATACTAGGAGGCCTGCAGAGGAGGTATTTTCACTGTTCATCTCCAGGTCTCATGCAAGGGGAGTCAAAGGGCTCCACAGTTAACCAGAGGTCATCAAAGACAACAAGCCACAGACTGGGACTTAAATGGGCCCTGTTAAGAGCAGATGTGGAGAACAGAAAGGAATTATGGAGCTTTCCATTTGATGATGACGTCAAGAGAGGCAATGTTCTGAAGACAACACAGATTGCCTCACAATTTTCTTAACAACGGAATATTGACAGAGTCAAAATGCCTTCTAACAACTTACATTTATACCCATAAAGTATATGACGTATATGATATACACCCTAAAGTGGCACAGATGTCAGCCATCATCACAGAAGCTTCTTCTGCAGTGGGGATAGCTAATACAGAGACTCACAACTTGTCAACATGCTGAAAATAAGTGGCCTAAACAGGGTATCTATATCACTGGTCCACACAAGGATTGGGGAGCAGTGAGGCAGAGGGGAGGGGCGGAATGAATGTAAGAGCCAACACGTGAGTGTAATGAAATGCTACCTTCTGGACACGGCATGGCATTGCATTCATGAACTCTGCAGCTGTGGTAGCCTGCAAACACAAGCCAGTCATCCTCCCAACAGGTGTGCTGGATGGGTCCACCCTCTCTGAGGGTCTATGGGACACACACACTTAAAATAAAAGAGAAAAGAAGACAAGTTCTCATTCCTCATCCCAAGAAGGAAAAAAAAAAAAAAAAAGTAAAATACCGTGTCCTTGCGGATTGATGAGGTTAGAGGGCCAGGAGTGTGACACAGCTGGGAGGAAAAAGCTGCTTCCTGCTTAGTTCTGTTTTCAGCCAGCTACCTTGAACCTGAACAGAACCCTGCTATAAGGTACCGTGAGGAGGAATGAGAGCCTCGTTCATGCCAGCCTGTCTCCACGGTTACCATTTACTAAAACCCAAAGAGGACTAGAAAACATGGCCCCGAACAAATAACATGGCTAAAGGTATTTGTGAGGCCAAATCACCCACGCCTCACGCTCATCAACCTTCAAAGGTCTCTGAGCAGCAGCAACGTTCCCATGCATGTGCTTGCATTCTCTCCTTCAACCAGTCCCTGTCTCTAACCTTGATCATGGAGGGCTGGTTTGAGGCTGTAATTTTTTGAAAAAAATGTTAGCTTACTTAAAAAAAAAAATGTTGCACTTTTGTACTCAGAGACCTCTTGCTTTAATTTATGCAAAACTTAAAACATTTTGCTAGCCCTGAGTTAGACCATCTGTGCAAGAAATAAAAAATGCCTAAGGGTAAAATAGGAAAAGGGAGTGGTGCTGAGTATATACCAGGCAGTAGGCAGCCTGCTGGTTTGCAACCACTGCTATAACCTTTACTACTTTAAAAAACAAGGGTAATTTTCATACATCTCTGTTTTAGGGGAGGGAACCAAGTCTCTCTTCTCTTTAATAAAAAGTTGGCAGAGCAGACTCTACATAGACAATGCAGAAACATACAAAGTGGGATGGCGTAAAGACAGATTAAGATGAAGAAAAAGAGGCAGGAGTAGGGTTCATGCCTACAATGTCAGTGCCAGGGAGGCTGAGGTAGGAAGATCTTTGAGGTCTGCGCCAGCCTAAGGATAACAGTAAGTTCCAAGGCAGCCTGGGATACAGTGATATTTTGCCTGAAGAAAACAAAACAAAAACAAAAATTAAGAATAAAAAAGACAGGCTTTGGCTGGAGAGATGACTCAGCAGTTAAGAGCACGGTCTGCTCTTCCAGAGGACTGGAGTTCGATTCCCTGCAACCGCATGGTGGCTCATAACAATCTATACTGGGATCTGATGCCCTCTTCTGGCATGCAGGTGTGCATGCAGATAGAGCACTCATATGTGAAATAAACAAATTAAAAGAAAAAAATTAAGATAGGCTTATGTATGCAGCTAAATAAGATTAACTCAGAGGGGGTTTGAGAACTCTCAATTACTAAAAGGTAGTAACAGATGAAATACTTGTGTAGCTACTTGCATATCTGCCACTGCACAGAGGATAATGGCATTTGATGTATTTCACAGCTTAAACATATTTAAGGTGAAAGTGTTTTCAGGACTCGGCACACATATGCAATCTCAGGAGTTCAAAGTAATCCTCGGTTTCACAGTGAGACTCTACATAAAGTAAATAAATAAATAAAAGGTCAACACTTGCTGCCGAACGTGAGGATTTGAATTTGACGGCCCCTCCCCCTATCCATATGGTGGAATGATGGCTCCTACAAGTTGTTCTCTGGCTTCTATACTTGACTCATGGCATTTTCCACCCAAGTAAGTAAGTAAGTAAGTAGGTAAGTACGTAAATAAATAAATGAATAAATGTAGTTTTTAAAAACAAGACAGGAAAAAGTTACAAAAAGAATACATGAACAAAATGGTGTTACAAAAAGAATACATGAACAAAATGAAGGGAGCCCAGCAAAGCAGTTCTTTTTCCAATAAAAGGGAAGCAAGATCCAAACCGAGCTGGTGAATACATCAGGACAGGAAACTCGCTTGTTTTTGTAATTCTTTTTTCAAGTTTTTTTTTTTTGTTTTGTTTTTTGTTTTTTGTGATTGGGGCTTGCTCATGCATATATTTTTAATCCCAGTGCTAAGGAGGCATAAGACAAACAGATCTTTGTGAGTTCAAGGCCAGCATGGTCTCTACATAGTGAGTTCTAGGACAACCAGGGCTACGTAGTAAGACCCTGTTTCCAAAACAAAAGCACACCAAAGAAAGGAGGAAGGAATCAGTTACTTAGGTCACTTAAATTCTGAGATGGGACAGGGCTGGCTTTGTGTAAACAAAAGTTTTACCATTCAGCTAGGGAGGGAGGATTGATATATTTACATAAGGGTTTTATTAGGTAAGGGAGATAGAAAAGATTTACATAAAAGTCTTACAACTTGTGGGAGATGAAAAGATTTTACTCCCTTGTCATAAACAGAGGTTTTACAGTATCTGACAGAAAGGACTGTGTTCTGGTGTTTCTTAGATCACCCAGGGCATCTTAAAGAAAGGGGCTGGATCAAGCTCACAGAGCATTTTCTGATCACACTCTAGCAGACTCCATGAAGACTCAAATGGATACCTTAAGTATCCAGAAGGGAGTACCCCCGGCCTGCCCCACCCAATCCCCAGCCTTTCAGCATCTGGAGGCCAGCAGGCCCTCTTTGAATTGCAGGTGTGTTTAAACAGCACTTCTCCCCAAATCAAAGCTTTTTTACAGACAACAATATTACTTTGGAAGAAGGGTGGCTTTCTTCTTAGGACTGGAGAATTAACATTACAAAGGCCTGACCTTCCTCGAATTAAATATCCCCCAAAGGAGCATGAGAATGTTTTGAGAGCTTGTTCATATTGCGTTTCTTTCTTTTGATTACTTTTGGGACTTATTAAGGAATTCAGGCTTCTGCCCCCGCTCCCCTTAACAGTTTCCATTCAGGAGCCCCAAGGAGACTAGGGATGAAGGGAGTAAGAAAGAACCATAGAGGGTGTTAGAGTCTCATTAAAGCCAAAGACACTTTTATTTGCCAAAGAAAAACTTCAAAGTGTAGTATGTACTTTTTTTATTGGGGGGGAGAGGGTGTCTAGTGTTTAGAACATTTATATATAAGTGTGGAATATGTGATTAAAAATTAAACCTCATGACACATTTTCGGTATGGTGTGAAATTAGCTTCCCCTACTCCTCTTGACCATGTAATCTGGACATTTCCTTGCTATTATTTTTTTCCTCTTGCATGGCAACCAAGAGCTACTTCCAATGAACCTAAATTCATATACTTTAACTTACCTTACATGAGAAGCAGCACAAGCTCCTCATTTTTTAATTATAAAAAAAGGGAGGAATGTTAGTATTTAGACAACCTGCTTTCTGTTGCCTAGCAACCTATGATGTCATCATGTGTCTGCCAGGTAGCCACACCTGGCAGGCCATGGTTAAGTTGCTCCTTAAAAGGACCAACCCACTGCTTTATTGCTGTCTTGCTCTCCTGCCCTCTCCCCTTTCTCTGTGGAGGCACCTCCTTCCCTTCCCCCATCAGGTCTCATTCTCTCCTTCGCTCTCTCTTTTCATCTCCATCTAATAAACCTCTTTCATATGAAATCTGTTGTACTCATCATCATTTCATTGGTCCTAACAAGAATTATTGCTGGTATTTTTCCCATTATCTACTCTGAATATACTATTGTGGCCTCACTTTTTTTCTTTTTAATGTTTTTAATGATTGTGGAGATCAAACACAAGGCTTAGGCATGCCAGAAAAATGCTCTTACCACTGAGCCACACCTCTAGCCTCTCACTGAGGGATTCCAGGCAGGTGCTTTACCACTGAGCCATGCCTTAGCCCCTCACTGGGAGAATGCAGACAAGCACTCTACCACTGAACCACATACCATGACCAGCCCTTCACTGGAAAGACTCTAGGCAGGTACTTTACCACTGAGCCAAACCCGAAAACACTTACTGGGAAGTATTTTAGATTTATGTGTATGTGGGGTGGAGGTGAAGGGAAAGAAAGAGTGTGTGTGTAGCTATTAGTAGACTCCCCAAAAGAAAGACAGGAAGTTGTTGAGTCCCCTGATGTGGGTATTAAACTAACTTTCCAGTCCCTTCCCCATGGAATTCTAGGTAGGCACTTTAGCACTGAACTGTGTCCTCAGCCTTTTACTGGAGGGTTCTAGGCAGACCCTCTACCACTGAATTCTATCCCTAACATCTTACATGGAAATGAAAGAAAGGGAGAGTAGGTGTATCATGGGCACTGGTACTGGTAAGATGTTCTTTGAAAGAGGGAAAGAGCTATATCACAATGCAGATCTCAGGACAGTCTGAGGCTTACCTCGACTGCACATCAAGATTCTATCTCAGAAAGAGAAAGAAACCCAAGACAGGGCTCAAACGTTTGTCATGTAAGGGTTAGGAGCAGAATTCATACCTGCCCATCTCCTCCCTGGCTGAGGGACTGGAGGGTAGCATGGGAGTCTGTAATTCCAGCCCTTCAAGGCAGAGACAGGAGATCTCCAGACTATAAATGAGGTGAGTGATTTCTAACATCAACCTGGGGCCTCCACATGCGTGCTCATACATATACATGCATGTACACACAAACACTAAGACAAGCATGTACACACACACACACACACACACACACACACGAAAAGTAGGGAAAAACATAAAACAAAGAGTTTCTGGAAACGTCTAAGGAATACTTCATGGGAATGAGGCGAAGCTCCCTGGGCTTTGTTCTGTATTTGATTCATTACCTCTACTATCCTCAAGGCTCCAAGGGCCTGGCTGTCATTTACCTATCTCTTCCATATGGCAAGCAAGTTACAAAAGCGCCATAGAAACCACATGATAAAGGTGTTATTAGACACCCCTTTACAACCTGAGAAAACCAGACTGGGAGAGCTAAGGAACTTTCACCATCAGATGCACCCGACATCAAAGCCAGGGCCACTCGGAGCCCAGCTGCTCTGCATTAAGTCTCCATCACTACCAACAGCAGTCTGTACTCCTTCTAACTGTGAAATTCCAGGGCAAGGTCACACACTAGCTGAGGCAACCTGTGAACATTTACAGTTCGCAGTCACCTCCTCATACCACACTCACATTTCTGACGATAGCATTCAGTAATTCTCCCGTTGCTGCCCGAGGTGATCCCATTATGTAAGCAATAGCGGCATTTGTGTGTTTGTGGCACACTTTCCCAGATATGTATAAATGCAGGCACAGTGATGTGCCTCAAACTTCTCAGTACCTCCTCCTCCTTCTGTTCACCACCACCTTTCATATTCTTGGAAAGTTCATAGAATGGACTTTTCCATTCACCCCGGATATGATGTAGTAGGAATAGTTCTACAAGCATTTATAAGATAGGGGAAAAGGAAGCTGAAAGGGCCTCTCAACTACTGAACTGAAGATCATGATCTCAAAGGATAAATCACAGAGCATGTGATGCACAGTTATACTCTCAGCAGGAGGATCTACCATTAGAGGTCTTCTTCATGGATATAGCCCTATGTACATGTGGCCAGCCTGGGCTTCATGAGACCCTGTCTCAAAAAGCAGAAAGTGGATCCCTAGAACCCACACAGTACAGAGAGAACTGACTTCCACAAGTTGTCCTCTGAACTCCAAAAAAAGTACTTGTGACAAGAGTGCACACCAACAAATGAATTTAGTTTAAACAGAAACAAAGCATGGGCTAGAGTAAGTACTGGAACCTACCTGGGAAGGAGGGAAGACAGTGGCCAATTTTACCTAGATGTGGCCTTCCCCAAGTCACAGAGAAGAAAAGATGCAGGAGAGGGAGGAAGACACTGACTTAAAGGAACAGTTTTGGAAGAGTACACTACGTGTATACAATGGATGTTTAGAGAAACAAAGAACCCAGGAGAAGAAAGACTGAGCAAGTCCTAGTGATAAAGATTAGTAATCCAGAATTAAAGAAAACAAACAGCAACTGGCAATGAAGTACCAGGGTTCAGATCGTAACGGTTTCGCCTCCCTGCTGGCAGTCATCTCAGCATCACTAAGAGCTTGACTCTGGACAGCAAAGACCTAATTGGAGTGTCTGCTCACTGATGAACAAGAGGTGTGGTCTGACACGGTCTCAGCACAAGTGCAGGTACTCATACACTTGCACGACGCACACATGTATACACACACCTCTAATGACAAATGCAAGCATGCACTCTTTCTTCACTGCTTACAAAGTCTCAAAAAGAGAAGAGGAAGAAATGATCCTTTCTATTTTGTAATAATTGTAATTTTTACAAAATTAGCACAATTTGGCCCTCTTGCAGCTGAAATTTTTAAAAATTATTTTTAAGTCTGTGTTTTTAGTTTTAAGTTGCATGGGTGTATGTGTAGGTGTGGGTGAGCATGCACATGAATTCATTTGAGTTCATTCCAGTGGAAGTGCAGCTGCCAATGGATGCCAGAGGCAGTGGCTCCCCTGGAGCTAGAGTTCCAGGCTGCTGTGAGTCACCCAATGTGGGTGCTGGAAATTGAACTGGGCCCTCTACATGAGCAGGACATGCTCTTAACTGTTGAGCCATCACTCCAACCCTTCACCTCTTGCAATTAAAACACTAAGAAGTACCAAAGAAGGCAGGCTTTCCACACTCAAGAAGTAGTATGTGCCACAAGACAAAGGGAGGCAGAGGACTCACAACACTGAAAGACAGAAGGGAGCAGGGAGGGGGTGGCAGGCCAGGACCAGTGGGGGCTGGCCATGTTACAGAAGCAAAGGGCACCCCAGGAAACTACAGCCTCTTGCCAGGCCTGTCAAAAAGAAAAAAAAAAAAAAAAACCTAGGAAGGAAGCTGGGGCAGACAGCAGTGAAATCCCCTCTGCTCCAGGAGGCCTGCTGGAGACAAAATGAAACGCGATCCTGTCGGGCGGCCCCTGGGTAACATTTTCACTCCTGAGTTCCATTTTCAGTTTAGGTTGAGATTTTTTAAGAAGACAGCAAGCAGCACTGGAGTCCCAGGTGACAAGATCTGCTCCGATTTAGTCTTTGAATGTTGCAAATTAAATTCCCTCATCAGGCCTCTAATCACTCTTACCAGATGGGGCTTGTGCTCAATTTTGGATCCACAGGAAATTTAATGGTTATTGTTTCTGTTTAAATAGGAGATTATTGCATTTTAATAAGTTCTCTTTGGGACTTGCAGCAACAATAGAGCACTATGAATTACTGTAGATGGCTGTTACTGCATGCTGGGGAAAAATCAAGTTACTAAGTGTGACAAGTTGCTTTCTCTTCCCTTCCAGCAATCGCTCCGAGTGTATTTACCACCAAATTAAGTATGTGCCGAGGGGATAATATTTTTATCCTGCCGAGGGGGAGAAGGAGCTTGTCTGTGGATTTTCATTAAAATGACACATCTGTTCAGCAATTTCACAAAGTAATTCTGCTGAAAGTTTTATCAGCTAATTTTAATTATTCACTCCAGTGGGTTGAATACAGGATTCATCATGTTGAATTAATACATTTGACGGGAATTTCACAAAGGGGGGGGGGGGGAAAAAGCAATCAACAAATTGAATTGTCATGCAATATGGATTAAATTGAGATTCTTTAATTAGGATAAGCCTGAGATTTGGTATTTTGGAGGTATTAGAAAGCTTAGAAATACAGTGGTAAAGATTAAGAAAATGCAATTAAATATTACACTTTGGACACGGGCAGGATCGCATGTGAGTCAGAGAGTCCTCTTTTAAGCGGGATGTTTAATAGTGTCAGTTTCTGGGACTGCTTGCTAGAGGAACTGCTGTCAATGAGAGACAGCTGCTGTTTGTTTGCCAGAGAGGAATGGAAAGGTAATCATGTTTTAAAGAAATGGGAGCTGACTCCCTTTAAACCACCATGAAATAATTGAGGACTCAAGTATGATCAAATACTCGGGAAATGCAATGTTTGCCTTCAGCTCTGCAATCACTAAACATACACTTTTGAGAAATGCAAATATTTCTATTAGTCACTCAAGATGCAGAGACACCTTTATCAGACATAAAGAACAAGACAGACCCTGCTTAGTTGAGGGATGCAGAGTCTAGAGACTGTCCATTTAAATAATGAAGAGGTTGGGTCTGACGGGACCTTTGTTACCCTACTGACACTTTACAATGACTTTATGAACTTGCTTTATGACAGAAGCACATGTGGAGACCAGGCGACGAATCAATGCAGAGGACACAAACTAGACATTCGTATTCTGCAGGTTCTCCATCTTAAATGTACAGGTGGCCTTAGGTGATGGGGTCAAATATTCCTATTTCCTTTCTGTGGCTGTGATAAAACACTCTGACCAAAGCAACTTAGGGAAGAAAAGGGTTAATTTACACTTCCAGGTCACAGTGCACCTTTGAGGGAAGTCAGGGAGGAAACTCAAGACAGTACTTGACACACAGAAACCATGGAGGAATGCCGCCTGCTGGCTCATTTGCAGCCCTATGGTCAGCAAACTTCCTTAAACATTCCAGAGCCACCTGCCAAGGGAATGGTGTCACCTACAGTGGGCCCTATTCATATTAATTAATGATCATGACAATCCTCCACAGATATGCCCGTAGGCCAGTCTACTCTGGGTAATCCATTAATTAAGACTCTCAGGTGACTCTAGACATTTAGCGCTAACTACAACAACAAAGAAGTCATTTTATTGAGGGGACATTTTTAAGCTAATTGATTTAGAGAATTTGAAAACTGCCTGTTAATTCTTTATTTTTTAAAGAGCTGAAATTAAATGGTATTGAATTTTTGGTTGGAAAAAAGAAAACAAGAACAGCATAAAATTACATTTCTAGCTAATAAGCCCATGGTTTAAAATCTACTAGTGTTACTTTGGTAAGTATTTATGTTCCACTCAGGATACAAAAAAGAGTGCGCACACACAGAGAGAGAAAGAGAGACAGAAAGAGAGAGAGAGAAATTTACGAAAGCTAAGAAAAAGAAGAGCCAGGTAGATATAATAAAGTATTGAGAGAATAACTTTTTACAGAGGGTGAGGCAGAGAGGACACCTTGGAAGCAATGGAATCTAAGATGAGGCCGTACACTGGACGCCACAGATGACTGCATGTGCATGGTACAAACATAGACAAGCACATACACATATACACATAGAGGCTGACCAAAGTTCCTAAATCAAGGAAAAACTGCCTTCAAAAAAAGGGCAAGGCCCATAAGTTTTCCAATAAAAGAAAACTAAAAAGTAATCGTTATAAATTCTTTCCTTAAAGATATTACATATTTACATACACACACGCACATGAAAACAGGTGCCTTAGGATATTAGATCCTCTGGGACTGGTGGTTGTAAACTGTACAACATAGGTGCTGGGAAATAAATTCAGGTCCTCTGTAAAAGAAGTATGTGTTCTTAACTGCTGAGCCATCTCTTCAGCTCTGGCATTAGACTTTCATTATAAAAATTATTAAAGGAAGTTAATTAGAGTGATGACAGTAGGAATTCAAATCCACATGAAGAAATAAACAGTATCAAAGGTAATTAAGTAGACAATTATAGGACTTACTTCTCTCTCTTTTCTTTTAAAATATATTTTAAGAGACAACTGCTTCAAACAGTAATCATAAAATTTTGGCATAGCACAAAACATATAAAGATATATATATATGTATGAAGTATGAAGGAAGAGAATATGCATAAAAGAAATAATGTAAGAGTTACAGAATAACAAAAAAGGAAGCTTGTGGTTATAAGGTTACAAAAAAGTTAATATACTTTTATATTCTCTAAAATAGTGTGTTTATTTTTTTTACAAGTATTTTTTTAGGACTGATTGTATCACAGAATGCTTGTGGCAGTCGGAGGACAAGTCGAGGGAACTGGTTTTCTCCTTCCACCAAGTGGGTCCATGGGATCAAATTCAGGTTGACGAGTTTGGCAACAGGTATCTTTACTTCCTTAGTTATTTCACCAATCCTAAATCCTGTGTTTAAACAAATGCACAGTGGAACTCATGATGTATAGACGTAATGTATACAATAATGATAACGTAGAAGAGAGGGGCATGAAGCTGTAAATACAAGTGTGCCTATCATCAGGACTTAAGTTAGCATTGCTGAAAGCCTGACCACCCTGAATGAATCCAGTCTCATCTTAATTAAGTTAGTAATGAGCTTATAGTAATGAACAGTAAGAGTATAGCATTTCTATAGTATAGAAATAGTAGATTATAGTAATGTCTAATACATACTGTAAACCCTATTAGCAGGACTTGGCCTCTAAAACACAGTGAAGAAGTTAAAATGACACACTAGAAAACTATTTTAATCAAAACAATAAGCCAAGGAAAATTAATATCAAAACAACAAAAAACCCACAAATTTTAAAAATCAAAACAAAGCATGAATCCATTCATGCCAGTGATAATATTTAGTATGTTACCAACTCCAAAAGGACGAAAATGTTAGATTGCATTAAGCTTAAAAAAGAAATTAAAAACTATATGAGACACACTTTTGTTGCAAATCCAAACAGAAAAGTAAAGTGAAATGATTGAGAAAGATGCAAACGGGGCTTGGAAGCTGGTTCAGTGAGTAAATGTTTGTCTCACAAAAGACAGGACCAATTAAATGCCAGGTGGAAGTAGCAGCCCACCTGTAATCACAGTTTGAGGGAGGGAAGATAGGGAATGCCTGGAATGAGCTGACTGAACACGGGACCCGAGTCAGTGAGCTCAGGATTCAAGGAAGAAACACTGGCACACACACATTTGCAAACACGTGTACACATGCATGCACTCCACATACACATCTGAGTGAAGAGGTGAAAGATGTAAATAAGAAAAAGGAGAAAAGCTGGATAAGAATACGAGGAGTCATAAGACTTAAAACCAAAATTGCACTAGAGACAAAGAAGATCATTTTATGATATATCAGGAGTCAATCAGGGAGATCTAACTTTTATGTGCATACATGAGCATAAATACACAGTCCCAAATACAGTGGTTGAAAAAAGCCCCCCCCCCAAAAAAAAAGCACAAAAAGAAGAAATGAACATCTCAGTAATACGAAATTGGAGACTTCACTATGCCACTGAATATGGAGCAAATAAAAGGTCCAGACCCTGGAATATCCCGTTTCCAGAATGGTCAAATCAACTAAACCGACTTGACCATTCTGGAAACACTCTGCTAAAAATGAGCACAGACACTCCCTTCTCATCAAGAGGCAACGGTGAGTTGCTACTATGCCATGAAGTATCAATAAACACATAAGGATGGGTATCCCAGAGATCCCCTACCATTTCTAATTAAATTGTAAACTAATAACGACAGGAAATTTGGGGAATCAAAAATACTTTGAAGTGAACTGAAAGGTTTCTAATTATTGAATGAGTCAACAAACAAATCACAGAGAATATTTTGAAAATTCTGTAAATATAAAATCCACTGTTAAGGTAAGAGGATGGCGAAATGGAATGAATGCTAGTGGAGCCCTCAGGCAGCGCTGCTAATGTTCTATCATAGACTATACTGATGGTTACACAACTGTAAATTGATAACAAAACAAAACAAAATCAGGGAACAGCACAAAGACTGCTAGAATTATTTCTATAGCCCAAGTGAAAGAGTTCTTTTGATTTTCTACAAAATTATACAGAATAATCATCTCTGCTTTCAAAACATACCATAGACTGCACCGAATGTATTAAAAGGGTCTTCAATCAACCATCTAGTTTGACTTTCTAACTCAAGGTAATTAACTCATCAAAATGTCATTCCATGGAGATCATTGGCTATCTTAATGGTAGTTAAGTTCTTCAAGGAAACTGCATTCATCCCAATACCTTCTCTCCTGGTGCTGGGATTTGGACCTATGGCTTCAAGGATGCTAGGTATGTGCTCTAACATACCTAATCTCTGTCCTACCATAATACTTATGCACTTCAGGCATTTTTTTCTGGATGTTCATGACTCTCTGAAAAACTTCAATTCATTTCAGCACAACTTCCGAGATTTGTGCAGGGTCCTTGTTCTCACATCTGTAGCACGAGCAAAAGGCCCCACATCCAGAAAAATGATGACATTATTTCAATAATTAAAATGGTGACTATCACATGCTTACTGCCCAGCTCTGAAGAAGGCTTTTACTAAGCATTATTATGAAGAAATGAAAAACAATGTCTCTTTAAAGCAACGATCTGAAAGCAGGGTGAATGTACCAAGTCATCCTTTAACTGAACCAAGGTAACCTGGTCATTTGAAAGTAGTTTGAATAGAGCAGAAGGAATGTTAAGAAAACGACTCTGAAGCATGCAGCTCTCCAAAGACCTGGGGAAGTTTCTACAAGATCTGCTTCCCTTTTTAACAATAGCTGATGATCATACAGGCAGCAGATTAGCTTTTAATAAAGTACACAAGCATTGAGCCATGTCGCAGCTGAACAGATATTTACATGTAAAATTGGATAAAGGGGTTGCTTTGACTAGTTCTACTCAAGTTCATTAGAATAGTTCTAGTTCTTCTAGTATTTATAGCTTTGTACAAAATCTGCAGAGGTCTGAGATGGATTTTTAATACTATTTGTCCACTGTACGGATTTGATAGACATTTTAATCATGCATTACAACTGTAAAACCTAGCACTATGACCAATATAAGTCCTGAACCAAATAGAGAAAAGAAATTACATGATCATGGCCATGTTACATTGGTAAGAACTTGAGAAGAAAAGAGCACAGGAGAAGTCATAAGAGAATCATTTTTATCAGAGAAATATTTTAAGTATCATAATCTTACCTAAACGCATTGCTTGTGTGCTGGCTAGTTTTGTATCAACTTGCAGAAGCTAGAGTTTTCTTAAAAGGAGGTAACTTCACTTGAGAAAATGCCTCTATGAGATCCAGCATTTTAAATTTATTTTATTTTATTTTATTTATTTCCCTTTTCAAGACAGAGTTTCTCTGTGTAAGGCATTTTCTTAATTAGTGATTGATGGTGGAGGGCCCAGCCCATTATGGGTGGGGCCATACCTGGGCTGGTGGTCCTGAATTCTATAAGAAAGCAAGCTGAACAAGCCATGAGGAGTAAGGCGGTGAGCAGCACTCCCCCATGGCCTCTGCATCAGCCCAGCTGCAGCAAAAAAACCTCAGCAATTGGGAGATGCCAAAACCATGGGATGACTAACAAGGACAGCAACATGTGTAAAGTAGAGCTGACCTGAGACTAGGAGGCAAAATGTGTGTGCTGCAGAAGGCAGAGTTAGAAAAATGATCCAAGCCTGTTGGAGGAGCCTAAAAGAAGGTAAGTGAATCCCAGATATTGGACACTGAGTTATTTATACAGCTGGAGGTTGGTTTTGCTTTGCTTTGACTATGATTGTGGCCTGGTTCTTCCCTCTTGAAGAAAGAAGATACTAACGTTTTTTGATTTTACAGGAGCCCACAGTTGAAAGACTTTGAACTTTAAAGAAATTTTGGAACTTTACAAAGACTTCAGATTTTGACAGACTGAATATTTTTAAGAGACTGAATTTTTCCTTTTTTAAATTAAAAAAAAATTTTCTTAAATTAATTACATTTTATTCATTTCTTTATCCCAGCTGTAGTCCCCTCCTTCCTCCCCTCCCAATCTCACCCTTCCTCCCTCATCTCCTCCCATGCCCCTCTCCAAGTCCACTGATAAGGAGGTCCTCCTCCCCTTCCATCTGACCCTAGCCTATCAGGTCTCATCAGGACTGTCTTCATTGTCTTCCTCTGTGGCAAGGCTGCTCTCCTCTCAGATGAAGGTGATCAAAGAGCCAGCTACTGAGTTCATGTCAGAGACAGCCCTGTTCCCCTTACTAGGGAACCCACTTGGATACTGAGCTGCCATGGGCTACATCTGTGCAGGGGTTCTAGGTTATCTCCATAAATGGTCCTTGGTTGGATTATCAGTAAGAGACTGAATTTTTTAATGTTTGAATTTTTAAAGACTGTGGGACTGTGGTAAATTTGGAATGTTTATATGTAATTCTGATACTCATATGTGACCCTGGGGATGAACAAGAAGGGAAGGTTATGGCTTAACAATGATATGTTTGTGTGTCAAATTAACAAGAGGTCAATTGTGCTGGCTGGTTTTATGTCAACTTAACACAAAATAGGGTCATCTGAAAGAGGGAACCTCAATTGACAAAATACTTCCATATGATTCAACTGTAGGACATTTTCTTAATGTAATCGATGGTGGAGGGCCCAGGCCATAGTGGGTGGTACCATCCCTGGGCTAGTGGTCCCCAGTTCTATAAAAACAGCAGGCTGAGCAAGCCATGAGGAGCAAGACAGTAAGCAGAACTCCTCCATGGCTTCTGCACTAGGTCCTGCCACCAGGTTCCTGCCCTGCTTGAGTTCCTATCCTGACTTTCTTCAGTGATGGATGACAATATGAAAGTGTAAGCAAAATAAACCCCTTTGTGCTCAGGTTGCTTCTTTTCATTATAGAAACAAAAACACTAACTAAGAGAGCTTGTGTTGTGATCAGTGTCTCTAACACTTTAGTGTTTGTCAGCTACAAGCAGCACTGTCAATTGTAATCAATAAATTGTATGCAGACTTTAGGCTCTGTAAGAATGTTTGTATAAGGGCATACTTCTCTCTCTTTGACTGTATCTCTGTCTCTTTTGTTGTTGTTTGAGCCAGGCTCACCTCTACCTCAGTAGAACCTAAGGATGACCTTAAATTTCTTATCCTTTCTACCTCTTGAGTGCCAGGATTACAGATGGGTACCACCAAACTCACTTTCATGTAATACTGAGGATGAATGCTATTTTCATGTTGAAGTGGGTCTAATACTTGTCATCAGTTTCTAATTAAATGTCAAAACAAATGTTATAATAAATGCAATATTCCATGTAGGAGTACGGGTTATTTAGTTCACTCTGTGAAGTCAGAGTTTTTGAAGACAGCAGAAGGCAATAGACAACGTGGCAATGGTATGGATAATCTGCTGTAGACAAAGATGGCTAGTGCTAGATATCCAGGGGCCTATGAATCAGCACAAAAAGGCTAACATGGATGTCCGGGAAACCAAAAGTAAGCAATGATGCAGTCTGGTATATAAATATTCTTGGCAGAAAGTCACTTTTATAAGGGTTCTATATAAATATGGCCTTGAGGTCAGAGCTTAGTGCCTTTGCATTCCAGCCTGTATAGGCCTGTGTGTGCCTACCCGAGGTCTGTGTGCCATCGTCTGTATGTGCCTGTGTGTGGACAGTTATGCCAGTGTGTGTCTAGGTGCTTGCCAGCATCTGTCTGTGTGCTGGTGAATAAAGTATGTCTTATCCATCTATGACTTCTTCAATTCTCTTTGACCTCCTGGTTTCTGTGAACCTCCTCAGTTCCTGGCATCAGAACTTGGACCTCCCTACCCCTGCCCCAGGCTTGGCAAGCTCTTAAAGAACTTTTCCACACCATATATCTCGTTTTTATTGGAGAGAGCATGAGCGACAGTTTTGTGCATTATATAACATGTTGTTCTGGCTAATTAGTTGACTAGCAATTAAAAATAAAAATCATGGCATAGGGCCACTTGTCAACTTCACCCTGTCATCAACATGCATGATGCTCATTGTATCTTTAAAAAAAAAAGTATCACCAGTAAGGAGAGAGATGCTTCTGTTAGAGCTTACTCCTTCATTTGCTATAATTAATGCTGACAATTTGCCCATCACACAATGTCTGTCTCCAGAAGGGGAAAAAAAACACTACTTTGTGTTCCTGGGATCACAAGTCTAATTGAGTAGAAAACAAATCTGTTTTAAAAACAAGAAAAGGGACAAGTTACCATTTTACTCTGTTAAAGAAAATATGGTGGAAATGGGTGTATGAAATTTAATTTTTTTTCCAAGATATATTTTCAACAAAAACTTGAGACTATAGTTTCCTTTGGTAGGAGCTACAGGTGCACACTTGAGGAGGAGAATTCCTGCAAAACTGTTACCACAGTGGCTGACGAGCTAATTAGAGCTTCAGTGAGGTGCAGGGGTTGGAATGCTGCAAGTCTTGACCCAAATTATCTTGGGCCACTATTAGTGGCCTTTAATGGCCATTTATTGCTCTTCTCTGTATATGACCCTAACATCTTTGTGACCACTAGGTAACTCTTTTGGAGTATATAAAGAGACCCAAGTTTCCAACCAATCAAGCACTAAGATTGCACCCAAGATCTGAATCCTCCCCACTTTTGTTACGAGCTTGATGTACTTAGCAATGTATTTGAAAAGTATGTTACTTGTAAGAGATTTATTATTTTTTCAAATTATATGTCTATGTCTGTTTCTGTCCATCTGTCTGTCTGTCTTTGTGTCTCTCTCTCCTTGTGCATGTGTGTACTTGAGTACATGTAAGCTTTGAATTATCATTGAGCTGGAGTTACGGATTGCTGTGAGCCTCCCTACATGAGCACTGAGGACTAAACCTGGGACCTCTGCAAGACCTGAATGAACTCTTCCTCCAGCCCAGAAAGTGTGCTATTTTATGACTTTTCTTTGTTCTGGTCATGGAACTGCTACCACTTTGGAACGTGGTTATTTGGGAGAGCCAATCACTGTTTCTGAGCCATACCCACTCATATCTGGCTCCAGAATAATCTCTCTTCAGTCAAGTTTGAGTGAGGCCTTTCTTAGTTGGCCACACTGCCATGTCACCCAGCCCTTTTCTTTCTTTAGAGAAGGGGACTGGTGGTGGTCAGCTAGTAGAAGGTGAGCTTGGGGCCTTGGACAGAAGAGCAACCTTTCTGCTCCTGTCTATCTCCTCAGAGTGTGAAGAAAGTAAGATGCCATGCTGTAATTTCAGCTGACAAAAAGCATCAGCATTATCACACACTTTGTGAATTAAGTAATGATTTAATTAGTACCAAGCTGAATGGTCATATAATGTTGTAATTAGAAGGTTGAGACAAAAATAATTGGTGGAGGTGGGGCTGGGACTTTGTGGGAAATTATCATAATGAATGGAAAACAGGAAGTGGTAATGCATGCCTCAGTAGCTGATTAGAGACCCTGAGGGCAAGGGACCCTGGCTTATGCCTCAGTACCTTCGGCTGCTTGCCTGAGCCTCAGCAGATCAGGTTTTCTGCTTTAAAAAAAAAAAAACAAAAAACCAAAAAACAAAACGAAAAAACCAAAAAACTATATTATAAAGGGACTCAGTCATGGGGCTCTACATCCTTTGACCTCTAAAGCCAAAAGTTAGGGAGGTTTTCTTGCTTCTCTGCAGAGAGAAGTAGAGGTTCTATAGGGGAAAGGAGAGGAAAATGCCCCTTGCCCATATCACAAGTTAGGAACAATGCAGTTGAAGGTACAGAGAAACTATCAGTCCAGGGCAGCACACACTCAGGAGCTACACACAGCATGGCTGTCTTGGTTTAGGAATTGCTTTGCTTTGCTTTGTTTATGTATGCAGGTGCATGTTTGTACAGAGGGTAGAGGTCAATCTCAATGTCACTCCCTAGGCACTGTAAACTTTTCATTTTTAGTTTTAATTACCTCAAGATGTGCATATCTGCATGTTGAAATATGCACATATGTGCAGGTCCTAGCAGTGGCCAGAGAGGGCACTGATCCCCTGGAGCTGGAGTTACAGGCAGTTGTGAATTCTTGATGGCAGAACATGGAATTTGGGGTAATCTAAATCTGTGTTGCCAAACTATGGTCACTCATATTTGGCTCTAGAATGAAGTATCTGTCATCCTCTTGGAGGCTCTGATTTCTGTCAAAGCATAAACTCTTTAATTTGTGACAGACAATTAGTGATTCATGTTATAGAACACATATATTTGCTGTAACCTTTGACTTCTTATTCTCAAGTTTCAGTAATATGAAGTCAGTCATGATGACTATTCAGTAGAAGATGCTAGAAGTTACCAATTTATACGTTTAAATCGTGCACTGTGATAATATTCTGTGTCTCCTATTCTATTCCCTCCCACCTCTGAATGAGAATCACCCATGTATCTAGGATATTATAGCTGAGCAAGGTTCATGCCCAGTAGTTACTTGGGAACCAGATACAACATCACAGTTTCTGTTCAAATAAACTCATGTTTTATTTCATATTGGACTCAAAACACAAGAAAGGTGATTTTGGCCACCTATATGGTCTTCTAAAAATCTGTTCTATTGCAGCTTTGTGTTGTGGTTTGAGTGAGATAAGTCCCCCTTAGGCTATGTCCTCAAACACTCGATCCCCAGTTAGTGGCACTGTTTGTAGAGTTTATGGAACTTCTACTCATTGTAGCTCCTGCTGCCATGTCTTTCCTATCATTATGAACTCTATCCCTCGGGAACCAGAAGCAAACGAAAATGAAAAACAAACCAAATTAAAAAAAAAAAAATAAAAAAAAGAAAAGAAAGCCTCCTTCGCCCCTAACTTCCCTCTTATCACAGCAAAAGGAAAATAATATAATATGCATGCTTAGGAAGGAGAGAGGACCGACACACTTGGGTGTTCTCCATGGCTGGGCTGCAGCATCCACTAGAGTTCACCTTGATCCTCTACAGGGTAAAAACCCAGGTCCTGTGACATCTAGAAAGTAGATAATTAAAAAATTAAAAACCCCTTTCCCTGAACAACAATACCAACAAAATCACAATTATCCTAAATTTGGTTTGTCAAAAAAAAAAAAAAAAAGTTAATGCTAAAGATTCATAACATCTACCTCATTTCTACTATTCCAATCTCATGGCTTACCATGGTAGCAATCACATGTGATTCCAGCAGTTGGGAAGCTGATACAAAAGTATCATGGGTTAACTGAGTTCCAGTATAGCTTGGAATACATGGTAAGGTTCTCCCTGGACCATAAGAAAATGAGAAAACAAAATCTCTAACAAGTGTATTTAACTCAAACAGAGAATACTAGCTGCAAGGGAGTCTGGCAAGTACATATTTCCATTTTCTATTCCTTGCAGTTAAGAAAAGGAAGCTTAGAGTCAGCAAGGAACGAACAGTGTGTTCCATTCAACCATGAGCACCAGACTGTAACTGTCGACCAAACTTCTCAGTTATTTTCTCTTCTCCTTTTCAAATGCTATTTAGCTATAGACATAAATCCCATTTTTTCCCACCACTTTGCCTAGGTGCACAGTTTATTTCCAGGTCAAAGCATTAAGATAAACTGCAAATAGCAGAAAACTCTGTGTTGCTTGAGCACTTGGTCAATATAAACAAACATCTAGGAATCTTGAGGAGACAAACAGTACAAAACTGTCTTCCATCAACTTGTTTTCTCTCTTGGCTTTATTTTAAGTGCAAAACAATATTTTCCTCTATTAGTAAAAGCTACAATGGCAAATAAAACTTCAACTTTACATGTCTAAATAGTCATGATTATAAGAAGAACAAATAACTATAAGCAACTTTAAAAGAAAGAAAATAGGGGTCTGGAGAGATGGCTCAGTGGTTAAGAGCACTGTCTGCTCTTCCAGGGTTGTGAGTTCAATTCCCAGCAACCACATGGTAGCTTACACCCATCTACACTGGCATCTGATGCCCTCTTCTGGCATACAGATATACATGCAAAAAGAGTACTCAAATAAATAACTCTTTACAAAATAATTTTTTGAAAAATAATTTAAAAATTAAATTTAAAAAGAACAAAACCAAAAATAACCTATCAAAGGTAATTTACAGAAAAAACAAATTGAAATCTCATTCCCCCAAATAATCTCAATACCAGGATATATTTTGGGGGTATGTAGAAAGAGATACAATGGATTGTACCTTGAATTAAAGAATAAGAATGATGCAATGATGTCACTACTGACATAGAGAGAGGTGAAATCTGAAATATATAAAAGAAGACTTTTTTTTTTAATTTAGGAAACAGATGTTAGTCTGGTTTTGTGATATAGACACCATCCCAATGAAACACATATGTTGAGGCTAACTGATATTCTCCATTATCTTTGTACCTGTGACTCTTAAACAACTTGTGGTCCCAAATAAACAGCCCAATGTGGAATCTAACAAGGCTTTTAAAAAGAATTTATTTAATTTTTAAAAATTTTATTTGCATTGGTGTGAGGGTGATGTGGGTGCTGGTAGTTGAACCTGGAACCTTTGGAAGAACAGACAGGGCTCTTAACCTCTGAGCCATCTATCCAGCCCTAGGCATTCTGTTAAAGGGACAGATGCAATTTGGGAATCGTACCTGAGTAGTAGAGATGTATAGTAGAGAGTGACAATGTGGCCAAACAGTCTTAACAAAGATGAAGAAAAGAGAGAGTACAGAGTTGCATTAGTGTAACATCTCCCCAAAGCTGACTTTTGAGACGTTTGTTTATAATGTATGAAAACAGAACAAGGGCCAAGTAGCACCATGGGCAAACAGAGGTTAGAAGCCAGTTTAAATGCCCACTCCAGAGTGTTGTTACCCAGGGTGTAAAGAAGGAAATCATAGTACTTGCTGACTGAGGGCTCTCTAAACAACATTTAATTCCCCCTTATTGGGACTACGCCTTTGAAAAAACAGAACGCAATGACAGGAGAAACTGTAGAAAAATGAATATGGGACAGTCAGGTGGAGAAAGGGCCAGTGGGATGAAAAGGCAGGGAGCAAGAGGGGGTACCAAGACTGTCTGCTGCAGCTCATTTGCTTAAAATGAGACAGATCAGTCACTAATCAAGGACAAGGCTGTGACTTCAGTCCATTCTTACAGCATTTAAGATTCACATATTTTCCCAATGCTATCCAGATTAAACATAAGATAAGGAGTTACACCATAGAAGTATAGAAGCCTCCACAACACTCTTTTTAACACTAATATTGAAAGGCAGAGGGGTGGGCTGACAGGTTGGCTCAGTGGGTAAAGGCAGTTGTTGCCACACCTGATGACTCCAATTTCTGGGACCCCTTGTTGGAAGGAGAGAACTGACTTCAGTAACGTGTCCTATAACCTCTATAAATAAACATTTCCATCACACCCCACCAAGACTACCCACACATATTAATAAATTGAATTACAAAAGAAAGGCAAGAAGTGATAAAATTATACAAGTGTATACGACAAATTCTGAAATTATTTTTCAATTTCTCAAAATTCTCAATGGACAACCCTTTCAGTTATTAAGAGTGCTTGGCAGGTGACAATCAAAAGAGAGATTAAAGAAGAATCTGCGACATAAGACAAATTGCATTTTTCACATAAAATAGAAGACTTGCCTTACAGAAGACTTCCAATGTCATGTATTTTATGAGCTATGACCTCTGGCCTTGACTCGGAGATTGCAATCATAAGATAGGTACAAATATTTCATCACCTTCAAATTGAAAAATTACTACCATTTACACAAGGGCTCAAGCCAGAAACCCATACGACTCATTACACTTGATGCTTCCTTTTGCCTAGGTTCAACTGATCAAAAGTCCTGTTCATTTCACCTTCAAAGAGCTATCAAATTAGTCCACCTCCCACTATCTCCACAACTGTCATCTGTGTTGACCAGGTTGTCACTATTTCTCCTGTACAATGTGTCTATCCAAACATCATTTTAACATGGTGATGTTTTTTTCAAGTACAATAAATCCACAAAGTCAATCCCTACCTAAAAATCCTGCATTCTTCTCTGCCTGAAGAATAAAATTTAACGTCTACATCCTGCTAGCTTCATAGAACTCCCCCCTTTGCCTTCTTCATATATCCCAACAGCTATGTGCTTTATGGACACAGGACTCTGTAAACAATGTCTCTTCATATGCCACTGCCCCATTTAGTCAAGTACCAGCTATCCTTTGACTACTAGTATGCTGTATAGTTGTATGTCAATGGGACAGAAGTTAAAGTCATCTGTGAGGAGGGAACCACAATTTCAAAAGTGTCTCCATAAGATTGGGTTGTAGGCAGGCCTGTAGGTCATTTTCTTAATGAGTGATTGATGGGGGAAGGCCTAGCCCACTGTGGGTGGTGCTATTCCTAGGCTGGTGGTCCTGGGTGCTATAAGGAGGCTGAGCAAGCCTTGGGGAGCAGGCCAGTGAGCAGTGCTCCTCCATGGGTTCTACATGGGTTCCTGCCCTGTTAGAGTTCCTGTCCTGATTTCCTTTGATAATGAATTGTGATGTGGAAGCATAAGCCCAACTTGCTAACTAAAACATTTGATATAAATAATATTGCTGGTCTAGGCATGGGTTTTCACATGCCCAGACATGGTGGACACCCTTAAGTCTTTTTACATTAACTCTATTCTTGTGTAAATTAATATGTGTAGAATGCATGTCTCCCTATTCTAGAATATCACCCTCATAAGGTTCTAGTCTTATTCTCCTGCTGTCATAAAATACTCAAATAAAAACAACTTGTCAAGGAAAAGGTTTATTTGGCTTACACTTCCTAGTCAAAATACATGACCAAGGAATGATAGGGCAGGAACTTAAAGCAAAAACCACGGAGAAATGCTGCTTGCTGGCTGGCTCATAAACTCATGTTCACGTGGCTCTTTTATATATAGATTCATTTTATATAGAGCAGGAATTCTAGAAAGCCTTCACTGCTTGCATAAAAACGAGCCAAAGTGCTTCAGGAAGCATGCAGACTACTACAGCCTAGGGAATAGTGATGCCCATAATGGACTAGGCCTTCCTGTATCCATTAACAATTACGACAATCCTCTACAAAGATGTCCACAGGCTAATGTGATCTATGCAGGCCCTCCATTGAAACTCTATCAAATGATTCTATTCTAGTTGACAGCTGAAACTACTAGGACAAGGCATGAGATCACATTTTCTGGTCATAAACACCAGTCACATTTACACATTGCCCAACGTAGGGCACGTAGCAAGTGACTTTTACTGACTCGCAGGAAGTCAGAAGGGTAGATACCTTTAGCTCATGATAAGTGTTAGGAATAGATTTAGAGTTATGAGAGATTGATATTCATGTAGGTGTCACAGAAGCAACTTTTCTAACTAAATGGGATAAAGGGAAGCTTGGGCACAAAAAAAAAAGTTAGTTCTAAGGACTTTAGTAACTGTACTCACCTCCCAGGTGTGTCATTCAGAAGATAGCAGCTACATAACTCATACATTCAAAGACTTGGAAACTCTCAGGTTTCTCTTTTAACTCACAAAATTTATATATTTGGAAGGCTATTGTAGGCAAGATAAGCTCAACAGAAATAATTTAAATATCATAGCAGAGTTTACATATAGTATTACCTACAGAGCAGGAATTCTAGAAAGCCATCACTGCTGGCATAAAATGAGCCAAAGGGCTTCAGGAAGCATGCCTATCATGACACCTATGGTTCCACCCCTAGCATTGAATAAACTGTTTATGGTGGTGTGTGTACCAAATCCCAACACTATGATGGTAGAAGCAGGAGAATTAGAAATTCAAGGCCACTCTCATCTACATTAGGATTTGGAGGGTAACCTGGGCTACATTAGAACTTATCTGACAAAAAGTATTTTGGAATTCTAGAAAGGGTTCATATCATATACATATATATGGAGTGTGTGTGTGTGTAAAGTCAATGTTACAGAACCAAGATACCAGATTGACCATCGTTAGTGGGGCATTGTAGCTTACAATGAGGAGGCTAAGGAAGGCTGGGATGGAGCTCAGCTGGTGAAATGCTTGAACAATGTATGAAACCCTGGGTTCCAACCCTAGGACTATATACATCAGGCATGGTGGTACATGGTGATCCTTGGGAGATGGAAGCTGGAGGATCAAGAATGCAAGGTCACCACTCTGAAGAAGGCCAAGACCTACCCAGGGTACATGAGGCCATACCTCACAGCACAATAACAATAAAGAAAAACATGTGTGGCCACCCTAAAAGTCTTGAATAGACTGTGTCTGGGAAAGCCATGAATTTTCAAAGGTATGAGCGACATGCTGCCCATAATTTTTACACATTAGCCAACTGCTGACAGTCGGGGAGAATGTATTATTCAAACAGGGTGCACGTTTAGTAATGGAAAGGGTGAGGGGAGATGCTGCCTTTAATTTTAATGTGCCTGGCATGCTGGAAAAAAATTATTGGCATCTGTATGTGTGTGTCTGGGTGTTTGCTGGGACATGTGTTGTATGCAACTCTGTTTATTATCAGTAAATGAAGCCAAAAGCTAAGTTGAAAATGAATGCTAAATTAAAAATTATATAAAACGGAGTAAAGTGATTTAATTAACAGATTATAAGTGAGATGTTGCAGAGCAAGAATGAGTTTGGGAGAAGAAATGGAGAGATGAGCTGGGTGGGAAACCTGCCTCTTCTATTTGCTCAGAAACACTAATAGAGGCACAATGTGTTTGCCAGTTTTTAACCACAGCCTCAGAGACAGTCAATAAACTTGCTTAATTAAGCCACCAGTTTGGAGCACAGAGTTCAAAACAAATTGCCTTCTGTTTCACAGCAAATAGGAGGAAATACAAAATATAGTATACTGGCTGAGAAAAATATAAACCAACTGCTTGAGTATTTCAAAGGTCTCTAAATATGAGTTGGGTACATTTCTTCTGTGTGGGCATGACATAAGCTGTCCTGGAGATACAGCAGCCAACTTCTGCAATAAAATAGTATCAGTATTTATGGGCCAGCAAATGCTGAACAGTGTGCGAGGTACCTTCACATATGCCATCTGGATTCCCCTTAGGAGAAATAAGAGAAATTTTGTATATGTCACTTGTAGTAATTCTAACATATGTAAGTCAGGGCTGGCCTTTCACTCCCTGTCCCTCATTCCCTCCCTCTCTGTAAACATGTAGCTATGGATATGTTGTGCTTGTGCATGTGGAGGCCAGAGAACAACTTAAGGGTGTGGTTCCTCAGGAGCAATATATCTTGTTTTTTTGTTTTTAATTTTATTTTTTATTATTTTTTTAAAAAGATTTATTATATATACAGTATGTTGCCTGCATACCAGAAGAGGGAACCAGATCTCATTACAGATGGTTGTGAGTTACCATGTGCTTGCTGGGAACTGAACTCAGAACCTCTGGAAGAGCAACCAATGCTCTTAACCTCTGGGCCATCTCTCTAGTCCCAACATATCTTATTTTATGAGAGAGGGTCTCCCACTGTCCAGAGCCTCAGGATTCTGACCTGCACCATACCTCTCTAGTGTTTGGATTAAAAGCAAGACCCACTACTCATTTTTAATTATGTGCATGCATGCCTGTCTATGTGTGGGTATATGCACCTGAGTGCAATGCCTCTGGAGGCCAGAAGAGGGTATTGGAGTTCCAGGAACTGGAGTTCTGGGCAGTTGAGCACCACCCATGTGGGTACTGGGAACTGAACTGCAGTCCTCTGAAAAAGCAGCAAGCACCGTAACTTCTGGGACATCTCTCCATCCTCACATTTGCTTTCTTTTGTTTTCATTTTTGTTTGGTTAGTTTTTGTAACATTTGTTTGTTTGTCTGGTTGGTTGGTTTTTGTAATGTTTGTTTGGATGGATGGAAAGGATGAATGGATGGATAGATGAATGGATGGATGGATGGATGGATGGATGGAAAGAAGGATGGATGTTTTTTGTAACCTGGGTTCTAACGACTGAATTTGGTTTCTCAGAAGCCCTTTATCTCCTGATCCATCTCCCAGCTGTGGAAGTTGCCATATTTTCTAGGGCCATTCTAGACTGAAAACTGAAAAGCAGAATCCAAATCAGGACTGTGTACTCCAATACCTATAATATTTCCTTCAGACCATTTGTCCTCTTCAAGGGATGCATCAGAAAAGAATTTGTGAGTGCTCAAGGAAGAAAACTGCCCATCATCTGGGCTACCTCCTCAGAACTTCCTGGAGCATGCCTATGATAACTATGCTAAGGATGGTAACAGGGTACTTTCATAAAGGACACAAGACGATTCTCATATGTTAGGAGTTTTAAAAAATTAAAATGTATTAAAAAATTCTCAACTCAGAATAGTGAGCTAATTCTTCAGGTAAAAACACTTGCTACCAAGACTGATGATCTGAATTTCATCCGTGAGAGCAGCATGGTAGAAAGAAAGAATTAACTCTTCCTGCAACCTGTGCTCTGACCTTCATATGCAGGCTATGGCACAAAAGTGCCTCCCCCCATAAAATCAGAGAATGGTAATAATAACTAAACAAAAAATAAACTTTCAATATGTTCTATCATTTTACATAAATCCAATTATCTTCCTATGAGTCTATTTTTAATTCATGGGTGGTACCAGGAAAACTCCCTTGATGGTGAAATTTAGATATACAGTTAAAACAGAAAAAAAAAATAAAGGAAACAGACACTAAGTTACTCTATGACAAGAATAAAAATGGAGGCTGGCGATCACTCAGTAGTTAAGAGTATGTACTTCTCTTGAAGAGTTCAGTTCCCTGCACACATGTCATGGAGCTCCCAACTGCTGATATGTCTCCTGCTTTAGGGGATCTGATGCCTTCGTCTGGCCTCTATTGACATCACAGTCATGTGTAGATGATAAGCACATACATACACATACACATGATTTAAAAATAATAAAGCAACATACATATATGCATGCATGCATAAGAACGTACACACATACATACATACAAACACACATATATAACCTTCCAACTGAGTGTACTACATGTGCATTTTGTATGTAAAATGTGGCAAGATCCCAAACACAATATTCCCCCTAAAACGCAATAAGCAGGGAATCAGATTTACATTCTTTTAGAAATCCAGAGATTTTATTCTAACACTGTTACTTCTGTCTACACACACACACACACACACACACACACACACACACACAGGATCTAAGAACTTCTATAACAAAAAACAAACATCAGAGTTTTCCAATTTTTTTCTGGAATTACATTTGACAGAATGGAAATACATCCAAGTGTTCTGTGTCGCCATATGTCATCTGAGCTAGGTAATACAGAAATATGTAAATTGTCTCAGGAGCTCATCCCAAGTTCCCCGCTCTCACCCCAAAATGGAATAGGAGTAAGTCCCATGGGCTGGTGAGAGTATAAGTAGATGCCATGGTTTTAGCAGCCAACTTGTCTCCCCAAACTTTGGGAAAAGTGCAAAACAGTAACTGGGGAAACAACAGCAAAGTTCAGACTGGTATTTTTGTCTCCAAACTTAGCATTGGCATGTTTCCTTTGTGAACACTAGACAGAGCACACACCAGCTTTCAACAAGGCCTTTCCACCTTTATGGGTAAAGCAACATCATGGTCTGAGTTCTTACACTATTTCTATCAGGAAAAGTTTGTTTGGTTTGATTTTAGTGTGTTCTTATTAAAGGACACTTCATCTTTCTTTAAAATAAAAGGGGGGAAAGCCAACCCAGATAGTCTGTGCCTATAATGCCTGAAGTTGGCTGAGAGAGAAACGACAGTGAAAAGTTCCAAGCCAGGCTGGGCTACATGATACCCTGTCTCAAAGAGTCAAAGATTAATTAATTAAAAATTAAGTACTAGGGTGTGTGTGTGTGTGTGTGTGTGTGTGTGTGCGCGCGCACGCGCGTGCAGACGTGCATGATGTATACACACATAGTGCGTTAGCATGTGCACATTGTATTAGTTAGTTCCTTATTGCTGTGATAAACATGGTCAGGGCAATTTATATCAGAACCTGTTTAACTGGGCTATGGTTTCAGAGGGTTAGCGTCTATGATGGTACAGTGAAGGCATGGGGACAGGGACAGCTGAGAGATCATATCTTAAAATCCTAAGCAGGCAGCAGGGTGCAGTGGGGATGGTAGAAGGCTTTCAGAGCTTCTGGCTCTGTGACACACCTACTTCAACAAGGCCACACCTTTTAATCCTTCCACCAACAGAGGATCAAGTATTCAAACATGTGAGCCTATGGGAATCATTCAAACCAATGCCCAAATGCAGAGGCTAAGGGGAGTTTCTGGGTGTCCTGCTCTACCACTATCAGCCATATTCCCTGGAGAGATGGTCTGGAACTAGCCTGATGACCATTAAGCCCCAGTAATACTCCTCTCTTCATCCCCTACAATGCTGAGGTTATAGTCACATACAAACCATGGGTATGGCATTTTACATTGGAAATAGAGATTTGAGTGCAGATGCTTAGGCTTGAATAGCAAGTGTTCCTACCCACTGGACCATCTTCCTTACTCCAACATTAGAGTTTGTAGAACTACAGTTTGAAATATATGATTTGAAAAAGCAGTTCTGATTTAAAAAGGGGAGTGTGTTTGACTGGGAGAGCTGTTTAAGGAAGGGAAAAATGTCAAGAAGCAAGGAAGACAGAAGAACAGAAGAGCTAAAAGGGTACATTCTTCATGTCTGGGGTGAGGAAAACACTTGGAACTTCTCCTTTAGTAATGCTAACATGGTCTGGCATGCCTGGGAGTAAATCGATACTAAATACAGTCCAGGAGAGACTGCCATCTTACATAAAGCTCTGACTGCAAAATAGACACAAAAGACACACGATACTCTCCAAGGTCCCCAACAGCCATAATCTTCATGCCTGGCAGCTCATCTAACATTGACTTTTGCTGCCTCCTGGTCTCTTCTTTACCGATTCCGGCCTCTTCCCCTTCCTCCCGCTTCTGCTGCTCCTCTTTGTCCTCCTCCTCCTTTCTTATCCTCCTCCTCTTCTCTTTTGTCCTCTTCCTCCTCGCCCTTTCTTCTCTTCCTCTTCCCTCTCCTGCTTCCCTCTTACTCTCCTCCTCCTCCTCCTCCTCCTCCTCCTCCTCCTCCTCCTCCTCCTCCTCCTCCTCCTCCTCCTCCTCCTCCTCTTGCTTTCAAAGGCAAGAGTTAGCAGAGATAACCCTCCCCTCAAAGTACTTAGCATAGGGATGGCTCCCAGGCTTGCCACAGGACAATGAAAATGTGTAAGGTAGAGTTTATAAGGACTTGCGCTTAGATCTCAAGGGGCCAAGGCAGCAGACTTCAAATGTTGCTGCATGTGGGAGGTGAACACTGGTTTCCTGATTAGATCCTATCAGTGCTGTTTCAAATGCTTCCTTTCTTCTCCCACTTGACACATGTGCCTCTGTCAGTGTGCAAACATAAAGGAAATGACAAGAGACCCTCTCCACCCAGCCTTGGTCCCTTCCAGAAGTGTTCTTTAGAGCCATGAAACCACAAAGGCTTTTGAATTTAGATAACTTTTATGGTCAAGGCTAAAAATCCTTTGCTGGTAACAGGAAATGTCATCTGGAACCCACTGGGCAGTCATAATTTCCATTTATAAATAGAAAATATAAAGAGGACGTCTTATCTGGGTGATTTAATACATGTCTCTGCTTATTACTGTCTTCAAAGTGCCTTTTGCACAAATCTGATTTCGACTGTGCAATAAAGATTCATTATCCTTTTACATAGCAGCCTTTCTATTTCTGTGCAGGATCTAATTAGGAGAATACCAACTATTCTATAAACAGATGCTAATCGTGGAGTGGAAACACTTTCATTTTAGAGAAGAGACAGTGCTGAAATTTTACTTAAAAAAATGTTGCATCTGCATACAGAATAAGGGGGAGGGAAGAGAGCAGGGTGAGAGGGTAGCTGGCTGCTCTTCAGTCTATGCTAGTATTGCTGCAAAAGAGCCAGAAAAATTACCATACGTTTGTATGAAAGAGACAGCACATAATTCATTCTCTTTACCCTAATATAATGTTGTGTTCCTATGAATTTGGTTTTCACTTTTAAAAATCATGTTCCCTATTTTCTTATGTGTTTCTGTTGACCTAACATAAGCCTCATTATTGCTATAACATGCAAGAGGAGTTCCACTAAGCAGTGGGAGCATTAAAAGAAAATTCCTCTACATTTTTGAAAAATGGAGTTACATATGCAATTGTGAGAAATCATGAACAAATGATACTAAAATGACTGCAAGAGGTGCACGGGCGTCAGAGGGTAATATTCGGCCTCATTATGGGCATATTATCCAAGAAGCAATTTACAGATGTGCATATATTTAGTGAACAATTCTTGTACTACTACCCAGAACATGTGTACTCATTGATGACCTTCATCTGTCTTGTGCCACTTACTTCTCCTTTTCCACCTTGCTTCCTAAGGACCAAGGAAATTTTGCTATCCTCTGTAAGTGAGACTCCATGCTTAGCCTTTTTTCCATTTTCTTCTTGCACAGTTTGAGACACCCACAGCTTTACCTTCCAAAGAAAAACATTCCACCTGGACATTTTCTCAATACACAGGTGATGTCTTTGCTTTGTTACCAGTTGACATCTCTTCCTAAATATATCAAAATAAAACAAATGACTCCCCACTTTCTGCCATACAAATTCACCTTCACACATAATGTGACTGACTTTCTAAATAGGCCCCCACACCCCTAAAATACCGGCCCTCAACCACATAGAGAGAACTAAGAGTGTTAAACCTTAAACCTCAGCACATGTAAGAAGTGAAACTACACTTTGAACCCATTGTGGTCTGACTCTAACACCTCTATCTATTTTTTAAAATATTTATTTATTTATATATATATATGAATGTTTTGCCTACATGTATGTAAGCATACCATGAGGGTCAGAAGAGGGTGTTGGACCCCCTGCAACTGGAGTAACAGAAGGTTGTGAGCCACCAAAATGGTGCAAGGAATCAAACCTGGGTCCTTTGGAGGAGGAGCTAGCAATTAAACAATCTATCTAGCTCCATTTAACACAAATATTCTCATTCTTGTAAAATGTTCTAGCTTGTGACAATAGTGGGAAATAAGATTATTTTTATAGCATTAATTATTGTTGTTAACTATCCATAGTCCTACCAAGAAAGCAAGAAGAAACTGTTTATTGTACAAGTTTATCCTCATAGCTCTAGATCTGATAGGTTCCCATATGCTGTAGGAGTCCTTAAAGGACAGTGTGAGAAAGAACATTCAGTCCTGACTCACAGAACAGAAGGAAGATGTCACCAAGATGCTGAGCACTGTCTACGTAGATACCTGCTCTGTGGCCATCTATAGTCGTTGGAATAGGAATGGCCCTCACAGACTCATGTGTTTGAATGCTTGGCCCATAGGGATTGGCACTATTAGGAGGTGTGGCCTTGTTGGAGAAATTGTGTCATTATTGGGGTGGGCTTTGAAGCCTATATCCAAGCTATGCTCACTGTGTCTCACGGTCAGTCCCCATCTTCTGACTGAGGATCAAAATGCAGAACTTCCAACTCCTCCAGCACCATGTCTGCCTGCAGGCTGCCAGGTTTCACACCATGATGATAAAGGACTAAATCTCAGAAACGGTAACCAGCCCCAATTAAATGATTTTCTTTACAAGAGTTGTCATGATCATGGTGTCTCTTGACAGCAACAGAAACCCTAAGACACCATCCCTGTTCAGATAATCCAAAATAACCCATGCTCCTAGACACCTAACACCTGGCTCCTATAAACAGTTGATGATACAACATGAGGAAATCAACCATATTTTGAAGATCTTGAAAGAACAAAGCCTTCACTAATGACATTTTAATGAGGAAATACAAAGGCTAATTACTGTAATATGGCTGGTCTATTAAAAGCCTACACCAAAGAGATGAGAGTATCTGCTGACTCAGATCTTACTGAAAGGTTTGCTTTTTAGCTTAAATCACTAGAGGGGAGGAAGAAAAAAATAAGTCACACTCCAAGGTCCAGATCTGGACGAGATCTCAGGTGGAGAAGAGGATTCAAAAGGGAACAATCAGAGTAAGATGGAGCATTTACCCGGGTCCCAGACTGACTACTTAGTAACAGAAGCCTGAGAGAACTTGATTAAGGAGGCAAAAGACATCTGATGCACTTTGAAGAAAAAGACAGCTTAGGCCTTGGGAAGAGGCCAGCCTGACAATACCCTGCATTTGTAGCTCCCATAGTGTTCGCATGACTATGTGTTGCTGCCTCAATGTACCATACTGAAGACCCCATGGGTGGCAGGAAGGAGTATCTAGTTGCCTTTACTGGACCTAAGAACAACCCAGGTTACTTTCTTTGGTTGGTACTGTTTTCTAAATATTTTATATTCCATTTTGCATGTGTGTGTGCATGTGTGTGTGAGTGCCACCATGTATATGTTGAGGTCTGATGACAACTTTCAGCAATCAATGTACCATATGAGTCCCAGAGATTGGACTCAGGTCATTAGTTTGGCAACAAGTGCTTTGCCTTCTGAGCCACCTTGCTGGTCCTTTCCCTCTGTCTTTTCTGTGTGTATGTATGCACATTTACAGACACATATGGAGGCCACTGAACAACCCCAGCTGGCATTTCTTAAGAACCAAGCACCTTGTTTAAATAGGCTTTGTCACTAGCCTGGTACCTGCCAAGTAGGCTAAGCTGGCTGGCCAGGGAGTCCCAAGGAGATTCCTGCCTCCTCTTCATTAGTGTTGAGATTACAGGTGAGCACCATAATGCTTAGATTTTTTTGATGTAGGTTCTGGGAACTGAACCTAAGAGCTCATGTTTGCATAGCAAGAACTTTCTCAACTGAGCCACTACCCTGGGCCCAAGTTTACTCTCATAGGAGGCTGAAGAATCTAATAGGTGGTGGAGTTTCATACCATTTTTCCCATTGCATTTTTGCTTATATGCTTAAATTTATTAAAAGAAACAGAGCAAACAATGGCATAAAATTCTAGAAAATATAGATAGGAAAGCAATATTCTACGTGTCTTAATGTAGACGTCCCTAATGTCTCTTGTCCCTGTCTGCCCCACGTCTGTCCTAGCTGAACATCATCCCATTTGGATATATCAGAAAGTCTCTATTTCCAAGTGTGAAACACTTACGGAAATGATGGTAGGACATAGTCTTGAAAAACCAGCCAAATGAAAGCTGGTGTGCATAATGGTGGGAAAATCTCTAAGTCCAATTAATTAGCCATATGTCCTACTGCAAGGAGCTTAACCTCCCAGATCCCAGTTTTCTCCTCTGCAAATTAAGGGTCCAGAACAGATGGCCTTTAACGTTTGTTGTTTTGAACCTAATACTCCAATTTTGCCTCTAGCACATATCCAGTTCAATTTTACTGTTTAAGGCCCAAGTGTAGAAGCCACCTCCCCTAAGAAGTCTTCCCTGATACAGCTAGGAAGGACTGAGTTTTCCCTGTCTCAGAGGTTGCCTGTGCCTCTCTGCATGATCAAGGTCAAAGGTGTAACTTTAAAAACTCCAGGACCTATCTATATGGCCTTGGGAACATTATAAACTGAAGATCTCTGACCTTCAGTTTCCTAAGTATTCTCATGAAAACCAACACAGTAGCAGCAAACTCACCTTAACTCAGAAGAGAATTAAGATCTTTATCCTTAGGCTGTAAAGATGGCTATCTGCACTCACTGATCTTCAGGAGGATCTGAATTGGCTTCCCAGCACCCAGCTAGGATGACTGACAACCATGCATAATGTCAGCTTCACAGAGATCCAACTCCTTTGCCTTTTGTGGGCATTTACACTCAAATGCAAATACACACATAAACATAATTTAATTCACACACATAAACATAATTTAAAAATAAAACTTTAAATCTTTTATCCTTAAGATATTCTTGAGTATTTACAAAACCATCCTGCTATGTAGGGCATTGTACTGAGCTATAGAGCAACCTTCTCTTATATCTTCTTATATCCCCACACTAAACAAAGCAAAGATAATACAAAATGGATTACTATGTAACAAGCTGGCTGTATTATTTAATTCACATGTTTCACAGATCCGTTGAGAGAATAAACTAGGTCTCTTCATCCCACAGTCTCCAACATCTAAGCAAGCCATCTGCTATAGCTGAGCATGAGTTTCCCCTAAAGAGTTAACTAAGGGAGTCCATTTATAATTCTGAAGACGTAACCAGGAAAACTTACATTTGCCCAAGCTACAAAAATTCTCTTAGAGGGTAATAACAGGGGTGAGGGTAGGGTATCACCAATTTCTATCAATTAGTAGAAAGATTTGGAAAATAAATGAAAAGTGGTATAATAACTGATATTTTTTAATGTGTGTACATATGTATGTATGTACATAAGTTTGTTCACACACAAAAAATGAAATAACTAGAACTAACTTACTACCTTTACAAGTAGAAATGAGTATATACATGTATGTTGAATAGAAAAATTGTTAATTATGTATTCTAGTTCCCTCATTTTTCTGAGAAAACTGATATTCAAAGAAGAGCTAACAAATTTTGTAGCAAATGAAACAGTTTCTTACCCCCATGCAAAAAATGTCTGAGTCTGTTTATGTATACACACACAGTTAGCTATCATGTCACACAGAGAAATACTAAATATGGTATTCTTTTTTTCCTTCATTCGAAATACTAATCATAATGACTATACACATGCTAAATATAAAGAAACCTTTCATTTTTGAGACAGGGTCCAATGTAGCACAGGCTAGCCTCAAGTTCTCTATATAAAAGTATGTCATTGCACTTGTAATCCTCCTGGGTACTGGGATTACAGATATGCACTATCACACCCAATTTATGTGGTGTTGAGGATCCAACCCTGGGCTCCTGTGTGTAAAGGTGGCCTTCATTCACATTGTATTAAGGTGTGCTTCTGTATATTTGATTGCTTATTGCTGAACCGGCAGTGAGCTAAATGCTAACAGATTCTGATATTGTCATTGTTATTGAGGAATCACATGTCTCAATGTCCTGTTAAAACTTACTCCCCAATTTTATCTGGTTGGTTAATAAAAAAGCTGAAGATCCAATGACTGGGCAGAGGAGACAGCAGGCAGGACTTCTATTCCCAGTCTTGGGGTTCCAAAGGAAGATGGGGGAAGAGGAGAGGAGTCGGAGGTTGCCAGGCCATGAGGCCAGGCTATGAGGACTTGCTATGAGGACAAAGATGGAGCAGGAGAGGTGAGGGTGAGACCAGAGGACGAGGATCAGGAGACATGGCTGGGAAGTAGGCCAGGCTAACATAGATGGGTTAGAATAGATCGATATCTGCCCAGTGATGGTGCTGGAAGCTTATTAATAAATGTAACAGGTCTCCATCTCATTGTCTGGCATCTAGAGCAGGCACAAAAAAAATTAATTCAAGAAAGTAGCCTACCAACCAAGCTACATACTTAGCAACAACAATCTCTTAAGAGAGTACCACGGAGGCTAGAGAGACGACTCAGTAGAACTCTAGACACTCTTGCCATAAAGAGAGGTTCAGTTCCCAATACCCAGATCAGGCCAGGCAGCTCATGATGGTCTCCATCTCCAGCTCCAGGGCATCTACAGCCCTACTGTGGTCTCTGCAGGTACCATGCTCACATACATATTTACATACAGACACATACAAACCTGATTAAAAATAAATAAGTAAGTCTCTACAGAGAGTTAAAGTAAGGACTATGAGAATCTTTAACTTGCTATCACAGCCCATGTGAGGACTTCAAAAGAGAAATAAAGAAGCTATGGCTCTAATACTGAGTTTACAGGCAACCAATGACCTTAAAAGTCTGAAAGCGTCATGGAAGAGGCCAATCTAGTCACACTGCACATCTTAACTCTTTCCTGTGCAATGGAACACACAATGGTGTTTTCTTTAAGGACCTAGTTTGTGCATGTCAACACATACATACAAGTCCCCGTAGACTTTGCCATAACTAATCAGATCTGAATTATTTCTATTCGGCTGCTCCAACCAAATGCCCAGATGCCTAGAGAGTAACAAGGCGTGCGATCGTTCTGAGACCATGACGTGCTCTGCATCCCTCCTATGCAAAATTTAATTATATCCATTGTTTTTATTATTCAAAATATACTGACAGTCGTTCTATTCACTGAGAAACTTCCTGCTATTCCATTCAGCATAGCTTTTATGCTAAAGTGTGTGCATGTGTTAGGGAGTGTTTCTCCTTCCCCTGATCCCCAACAAGGAGATATGAGGCCATGGAAGCCCTGTTGATTTCCCAAGCCCAATTATTTTATTGTGTAATGCCCTCCTTGACAGCACACACACACTACCTAGGGATGTGGTATGCCTAAACACTGCGTACTTAATGGAGTCCCTAAGCTGCCTCAATTTCACTGCTTGTACCTAACAGGCTGTGATGCCCACCCCCTTCCCCTAAACACATCAGGGCTCGCTCATCTCTGGCTCCACAATTGTCTTCGTAGACAAACAAATTGGGGGAAAAGCAGCTGTGATGAGGAGCCCTGATGTTAATTCCTGCTGCCACAGCTTCATTACCTCTCTGGACTGCCTTTCTTAAGAGCAATGCAGCCTCATTAATCCAATCCAGGCATTTCTTTTATCCAGATAATGACAACAATAGGTGTTTCCGTATTTCTGTGGGCAGCCTCTGAACAGCAGGAATCCACACACTTTGCAGCAGTTAATAGGCAGACAGACTCCTTGAAACACTTCTGAAATTGATTGCCCAGAGAGTATTTTAGGGTAGAAAGTACAGTAAAAAGGGGGGAAAAAAACGGAAAGAAAAGAAAGTTTTCCCGAGACCCTCAAAGTCTCTGGAATACGTTGTAACAGGTTAAAGACTAACTTTTACAAAATTCTCTAGTTTTCTTCCATCATTTTGAGTATGAATACTTCTATTCTGACTTATGTTTCAGTGTTGAAAATGATCAGTTTCAAGGGACAGGCATCATGGTATCAGGCCACCCATTTAACCTCCCCACAATATGGGAAATCAGGTATTTGTATGAAGAGTCCTCAAAGCTGGTTCTTCTTATGGCCAAAACATAGAAGACACACTTTTGGCATTTAGCTCCAAGTGTTAGAAGTCACCATATTTTCTCTGCTGGATGAGAAAATATCCAGCTCCCTCCACTAATGATAGTTACTATATTAATACAGATAACAAATGATCAAACTCTAAGATCATCACTCTAGTCCCTTAAGTAGACACCTTCTCACTGTGACCCCAGGCCCAGTGAGACCATCTGTGACGGTGAGTTTTAACAGTTAACTTGCCATAATTGAGAGTGACCTGAAAAGGCCATCTCAATGAAGGACTTTCTATATAAGGTTGGACTGTGGGCATATCTGTAGGACCCTGCCCATTATGGGTGGCACCATTCGTAGGCTTTGGGACCTGGACTATGTAAAAGCGGAGAAAGCTGGCTGACTATTAATACAGTCATTTCTCTCAGCTGCTAAGTGTGAATGTGGTGTTATCATCTGCTTCAAGCTGCTACAGCTGTGATTTCCCCACAACGATATAGACTGTAACCTGGAAGTGTGAGCTCAAATAAACCCTTTCTTTCCCTAAGTCTCTTTTAGTCAGGGTAGTTTATCATATAGCACTGTTGAAACTAGGATACAATCCTTACTGATATCAGTACTCTGGACAAAATATGAGACATAGCTCATTCCAAAGTTATAAAATGAACTGGAGAAAACAACAAAGGGGCCTGCTGTCCTATCAGGCTTACAATTCACCCAAACTATTAGAATATACCCAAACATATGCCTGGCATATGAGATTGCCTCCTTTGCCATCTTTCCATCTGACAGTCTCAGAGCTTATTAAATCAAGTACAAAGCAAAAGAAAGAGCTTTAGATACTGCAAGCAGTGGGGAGAACACCCAAGATCTGAATTCATTATGGAAAAATTCTGCACGGAGAAAAGAGAAATTGTAAAACTATTTGAGAACATGATAAAAGATGATTAAGGTAAACTCTAGGTTGGGTCTGAGATTTAAATAACCCTGACAGCAGGTTACACGAATCACTGCACTCCCTTCCCCAGAGGCGAACCTGTCTGCAGCATCAGGGCCTGATGCTTCCCTCCCCTTCACAGTGTTAGACAACCCTGCTGAATGACTTCAATCTGAACAGTGCCCTCTACAGGGTTTAACGATGCCCTACAATTTAGTTTTCATGTAAAATGTTCTTTACTAGACCTCTGAAATCGGACGGTTTGTTCTTAGTCTTAGTCTGTAGCTTATGGGTATTATGTGTTTGAGGAGCTGAGTTTATCTCTTTAAAACTTTGACATTTATATCTGAAAAATGAAGGTGCGATCTAGGTAGGCAGGGCAGAACTTTCAACATGACATGCACTTAACACTACTTGGCATATGGCAAGCCCTCAGTCAACATCATAGTATTCGAGCTTAAGGGACAAAGCTGGGGCCTGGGGTGACAGCTAAGTCAGTAGGGAGCTTGCTCGGCAGGCATGACAACCTGAGCTTGATATCTAGCACCCCTGTAAAATCTGGTCACAAGAGTGACTGGGGAGGCAGAGACAGGAGGATCCCTAGAGCTTGCTGGACAGACACGATAGCTAAATAGGTGAGCTCCAGCTTCAGAGGGAGGCCAAGCCTCAAAAATAAATAAATAAATGAATAAACAAATAAATAAATAAATAAACGAATGAGTGAATAAATAAACAAACAAATAAATAAATAAATAAATAAATAAATAAATAAATAAAGGAGATGGGCCAGCAGCACGGTTCAGTGTGTGAGGGCACCTGCTGCCAAGCCTGAGGACTTGAGAGCAATCTTCGAAACTAATATGGTGAAGGAAGAGAACTGATTATTTGTCTAGTCATCCCTCTAATTTCCACAGACATGCACCCCTCCCTCATTCACACACACACAATAAATGTAACTGAAATTGGAAAGTAAGGTGGAGGGTGACTGAGGGCATCACCCGACATCAACCAATGGTGTCCGTATGTATACACACACACACATCACCATCACCCCCCTCTCTTTCTCACATCATACAATACACATCTGTGTTCACTTTTTCTGCATTGACTGATAGGTTTTCTTGTGTTTGTTTGTTTTTAATATTGTTTTCAAAGTCAGCTTATTTTCCCCCATGGGAAGGTGCAAGCACATTAATTTTGGTAGTATCAAACACCCACAAAAGGCTCATTCTATACTGCTTGTTCCTGTCAGATCCAGATGCAGTCAGGCTAGTTCCAGATGAATAAGAAAAAGTCACAGGAGCCCACCTGTGATGACCACCATGTTTGGTTCTCTTCTCTTTTTGCACATAAGCAGCTTTACTGAGTACTGTTAATACCAATCTCAGGGTCATTTTCTTAAACTCAAGTTTTGCCTGCCTTTGCCTGTGACCCTGAACTCACAGAAGAAAGATGATAATTAATGCAAAGAGACTCCATCTCTCTTTTCCCAGCCCATGTCATTCTCTGAATCAGAATTCCATCTGCCTGCCATCTTCCATTTAAAACCTCAAGAGTCTTGGTGGCTGTGGGGTCTAGAGGGTTCCTTCATGCCTCTTACTTTTCACACATTGCTGTGTGACATGTGCAGACCAATAAGGAGTTTCCCCCCTTTTGCTGACAAGTGAGAAATTAGAGTTTAAACATGCTAAAGGTAATTAGCGCCACAGCCTCCTTACGGTCTCAGGTTCATCTCGGGGAGCTTGGTGAGGTGGCAGCTTTTACCCTGTTTCGGGTTGAGCACTGCGGTCTCTTTACAGCTTCTCACTTTCAGCATCTGTGTTAAGTTAGTGTAGCTTTCCAATTAGCAGACGACTATTAAATACAGACTTTGTTTGCTCAGGATGTATCAGAAGTGACTGGAGAGGAATGCCATGAAACTTTCATTTTGAGGATTTGCAGCCACAAACTCAAAAATCAATATTCTGTATGTCAGAATTAGAAAGCTCACGCTGAATTCTACATTTCTCAATAAATTTTATTAGAGACAGGGATTTCCCCCCATGCTATCAGTAAGAAGAGACTGTCCTGGAGAGGGGAAGAACACCTGGTATTTTAATAATCTGGGACTTCACACTTTTAGATTTAGCTTTATTCCTGAGTGTGTGTGTGTGTGTGTGCATGTGTGTGTGTGTGTGCGCGTGCACGCGCGCATGCGTGTCTGTCTGTCCATCTGTCTATATACACATGGGTTCCTAAAGATATCAGAAGAGGGTGTCAGACCCCTAAAGCTACAGTTACAGGTAATTGTGAGGCAGGCATCATGGGTGCAGGGAACTGGACTTGGGTCCTTTGTAAACAGAACTTAACTGCTGTGCAATCTCTCCAGGCCCTATTATTGAGCACTTTACCCATGATTTCACTAGATCTTTTCAAACAAAATAAGAGTAAGGTATCTCCTTTTTTTTTTTTTTTTTTATGCGTAAGACATGGTAATACAGACTTGAGGTTTTGACAAATCAGGTGATTTAATAACAGTTAAAGCAAGAAACTAGGTTTCAAATCCAAGTGTCTAATCTCAATGATTTTTTTTGTGCATATATATATTCTTTGTAAATTTAAATTGGCACAACTAAAATGGTTACTTGTTATATAGGGACATGAACAAATGTAGCAAAAAAATTGTTACTATTACAATTCAATAAACCAAGGAAAAGTAAGAAACCCAAACTATACAGATTTTGTTTTTGCAACACATGACTAGGAAATAAGATAGGAAACAAGACTGCTACTCTTTGGTGTGTAAACAGAGATATCCAGTTGGATCTCTGGTGTCTACATCCTCAAATCACATTACGAGACCATCACATATAATATGCTACTGTGCCACCAAAAATACAATATCAAAACTCAATTTAAACAAAGCTTCCTTAATATATTGTACTTAAGCCCAATGTTTGAGGGACACACTGTGCAGAGGAATTTGGAGAGAAGAAACTATTTAATTTCAGTTATACATTCCCCTCTGTTGTTTTTCTTCTAAAGTAAATACTTCTAAATTTTATAGTTGTCCCTCATTACCTTGCCCTGACAAGACAACTTCAACAAAGAAAAGAGTTTAGTTTATCTCATAATTCCAAGTTACAATTCATCATAGCAGGGAAATAAGTGGGAGCATGAGCTATCTGATGGCATCACATTCTTAGGGGGAAAGAAGTGAATGTATGCATGCTTACCTGCTTGCTTGTGCTCAGCTTGATTTGTTCACTTACACAGTTCATGACTGTCTAGGGAATAGTGCAGCCCATGGTGGGCTGGGTCTTCCCACAGCCATTGAAATTACCTCTTACAATAGTATTTGTGGTTACACTTTTTGTGACTGGTCACATTCATCCTCAGATTCCAGCCAGTCCTCTTAGCCATGTATATGCAATTCTGCCCTAACTATACAGGTGTGGCCTTCCTAGTTACAGGGAGAGCTAGAGAATAGAGGCTAGGGAAGGTTAATAGGGGGTCTATCTCCACAGCTATGGGCATCCATCCTGCATACTTGGTAAAAAACTTTCCAAGGCAGCTACTTTGGAGTCACCCCAGATCTGTCAGTATCTCCTCATCCATGCCTGTAAGGAAGCCAGATAAGCTCGTTGGTTCCTCAGGATAAAATTAGATGGAATCATACTTTGTTTGGTCTTTGGGACCTTCTGAGGAGCGAGTAGATGCTGTTTATGTCTCCCCGGGGAAAGAATTCAAACAATGGAGAGGAATGCCACTGGCAACCCTAGGGCTCACCTCTTTAGAGTGACAGACTCCAGAAAGATTTAGGGAAATGTCATTTCATGATAATACGCTGAAATCCTGTTATTAGAATAGAAAAATTAGCACTCAGCCTAGTCCAGCCTGTGCAGTCAAGACTCTTACTATCCCAGTGTGTTTCAGCAAAAATGCAGCAGTGAAGAAATTTATACAATAGCTGAGTAAGCAAGAGACAATTAAAGACTCTAAAACAGCTGCTGGGAGAGGAGATGAGCCAACTGGCAGGAAAAAGACAGCATTATACTAATTATCATATTTGAAAGAAAACAAGGGTACCCCTCTCTTTATTCTTTAATGTTTCATATTTCTTGTTCCATTCAAGCACCCACCTTGGCAAGATATACCCTACCAGGCATTATCTGGTAAAGGCTTTGATTTGATTAAATACCAGTCAATGCTGATTAAGCTATCTTTGACTAAAGCCTCTAGTATAGAATGAAAGAGCACAAGGGAACAAGAGCAGAAAGGAGAACCAAGGGAGGAAAAGGGCTTCTTCTTACTGAAATTTTTGTTTTTATTGTTAACACCTTGCTCAGTTGCCTCTTAAACTCAAAAGAGATTTCAAGTGGGGAAGTGATTCCCACTGCTGCCAAGCCCGACACCCTGAGTTCCATCTGCAGGACTAACATGGTAAATGTGGTGGAAAGACAGAAATGACTCCCACAAGTTGTCATCTGACCTCCATACTAAAGCTGTAATGTGTGTGTGTGTGTGTGTGTGTGTTTATGTGTGCGCACTCTTGCACACATGCATGTGTGTGTGTAACTGTTACCATGTAAGCACTCTGAAGAACATTAAGGAGCCATCCTGAGCCATCATTACATGCTATACCTCAAACCACAAGTAAGACTGATTCCACACCCTGTCCTACAAATGGCTTCACTACAAGGAATATTATTAGCTAACAGCACAGCCAGTGTGGCTAGAAGTTGGGATGAGGGCCAATATTATTCAAAGAATAAAGGCGATCTACATATCAGTATTAGTCTGCATTTGTATTACAGACTGTTGCATATTACTGTAATAAAAAGCTGAAGAAAGATTATGCCATAAAGAAAAGAAAATTTATGTTCATTTACTGTTTTAGAGGCTAATAGCCCCACAGACATGGCCTCTGCTGAAGGCCTTATTGCATATGGCATGGCAGAGAGTGCTGGAACAGGTGCAAAAGATTGTATAGCCACAGGAAACTGGAGAGGAAAAGGGACCAAGCTTGCTCTTCTTAGAACAACCTCCTCCAGAGAACTCAGTGAGTGGTCCCAAGAGAACAACCTTCAGAAGAGACCCTAAGTGATCTAAGTGATCTAACTCTGACCAGGCTCCAGATTTTCAATGTCTATTTTCACTGCCTATTTCTTCATATTAAGGACCATGCTTTCAACGCTTGAGCCCATGTGTGCTCATTCAATCTACATACAGACTTCACCAGGGCTTTTACATAGGACCTCAAGGAAAAGAGCAAACAGAGCTATGAGGGTACCAGAGAGAAGATGACAAGTGTTCAGTGCCACATGTCATATGTAGGTGACATTTGATACTGTGTAACTCTGTCTACACTAATTTACATGTGAACTAAAATACAGGCTAGCTGTATTTATTATCATTCAAACCGACCATGACACGTGAGATATATTCTTGGCTTCTAAGTTAGTTCACAAACTACTGCCTTGCTGAGATTCTAGAAGGTCCGGTGCATAGCAAAACCTAGTCCCTCCTGTCCTCCTTGCTGTTTGTCTTCTTTTCCTAGTCCTTTGTTTATCAAGTGTTGGCCATGGTATACCACTCTCCTGTTTTGATGCACATCTGTAACTATCGTGTACGTGTGTATGTACGCGTGTGGGGGTGGGTATATGAATATGTGTTTGTGCGTTGCATGCACCTGAGTGTCCAGGTGTGCACATAGAGGTGAGAGCAGGATGTCAGCGTTTGCCTCTACTGTGAGGCAGGGTCCTTCACTGAACTGGAAGCTCTCTTTGTTTCAGCTAGATGGACTAGCTACCTAGTTCCGAGGATCTGCCTGTCTTTGTCTGACAATGCTGGAGTGACAGAGATGGACACCCACACAATCCCATACAATGCATAATTTCCTTACATCATCTTGATTTCCTGTCACCTATCATAACTACCAGGGTCACTTAAAGGGAAAATGGAGCCAGTGTAGTCAGTGACCCCTTCCCCCCGACCTGGACACACATAGTAACACATCTCGTTATCACTAGTGGCAAGAAATTCTGGTAGTTTCAGGGTAATTCCTGCCTTCTCTAGGATACTTTACTCAAAATTTCTTAGACACCTTTCCAATAGACAAAGATAAATACATACCAAGTATATAGACAAATAGCTAAAGAGAGAAAGCCAGTTACTTACTTAATTATTTCCACTGACTGGCACATAATGAAATCCCATTACCAGTAGGGCACAACACTCCTAAGATGACAAAAGTGTTTTCTGATACAAAGTTGTCAAGGAAGCTAAAGGGACACAGGCCATTGCCCATTTTCAGCACATGACATAGTCAAACACAAATTCCCATCTGGTGGGTTGTTGATTTCAGATAGTCTTGAAGCAACTCAGTGAATTTCCAATGCTACTAAGATCATTTCTCTATTGGGTCAGTGGTATAAATGATTCTAAATTTTCCTTCTAAATCAAGGAGGTATTTATCCATTCCATGCACTGTATTAATCAATTTTCTCATCTCTGTGAGCAAATATTTAGTAAATAACTTCCTGAGTGCAGGGGAGATGGCTCAGTGGTTAAGAGTACTTGCTGCTGTTCCAAAGTATCAGAGTTTGGTTCCTCGAACCCACGTCAGTCACCTGTAACTCCAGCTCCATAGGATCTGATACCCTCTTCTTGGCAGTACCCACACTCCTGAGCTCCCACACCTACACCCACGCTCAATCCCACATGAATACATTATCACATACTTAAAAATGAGATAAACCTTTAAAAGACAGTAGAAGGCAAAGTATGGGAGGAAGATTTTATTTGAGCTTGACGACTGACATTAGGACAGTACAGACCTGCTGGAGCCCTCAGAACAGGAGGAACATGTGGTTCAGGACTTCTGATGCCTAAGTGGTCCAGGAAGTAGAGGAAAAGGAATGCTGCTGCCTGCCAACCTTTCTCCTTTTCCCTTTCTATTTAACTCAACCCCTCACCCCTACACCACCTATGGGATTGTACAACCAACCAATGTTCAAGGTGGGCCTCCTCTGTCAGTTAAACCTCTGGACACATCCTCACACACCAACTAGAAATGTTGTCTCCTAGGTAACTTAAAATCTAATTAAGTTGATAATGAAATTAACCATCATATCTCTTGATCCAATCTTAAGACACTGCCAACCTCGTTAGTGCCTTGGGCCTTCCCAGCTGTCTTCCTTTAGAAGAACCTGGTCTGTTGAGCCTGGATATAGCTCAAGCAGCATCTGTATAATAGAATCATAAATCCTACATTAACTAGAGTGTGCATACTCACTGTACAGGGAGGTACCACCTCCACTGACAAACATTTCTCTCCATATAAAAGCTCTTAGCAAGTGCTAGAACAGGCATTCAATAATTGTCATGGGAGTTCATTTTCATATTCATGTTGAATATGTATATTCATGGCAAGTCCCACGCAGGCACTCAATAATTGTCAGAGCATTATCATTACTAATGAACATTATGGGAGAAGGAAGTGAATGCAAGGCCTGTCACTATTTCGATTAATTCTCAGGGTTTTGATATGAACTGTTTATTAAGAACCTGGATTTATAAGCATGTGTTTGACATGCTCACATCTTAGACCCTTGTCTTCAGCAGATAATTGGGAGAACTGTGCTGGCAAAAGCAATGACAGCAATAAATATCATCTTCATCAAACATGCAAAAATGTCTTCTGGCAAACTAGTCCACACCCAAAACAACTTCCTGTCCTTGCTGTGATCCCACAAGGCCAGTTGACTATACCTGACTTCCAATTCTTCCTCTTATGATTGTATTCATCATTGATTCTTAGGTATCTGATATTTGCAGAAAAGTCTATTGAAAAAAAAACAAAATCTTCAGGCACTTTAATTGCTAGGGGTACTAGTGTTGGCTATGACAAAGATTTCTGAAGGAAAAAAAAAATTCAGGATGAAATGACTATTCTATTGGACTTTAATTTTTTAAGATGGCTTTATTGCTGAGGAGGACAAAACTTGCCCAAATGATTATTTAAGTACAATAAACTGTGTGCCTGAAAGACAAACTAGGGGCAGGGGCTACTTTTCAGCTAAATATTTTAATTAAAAACCTTACATAGCTACTCTCACTCTATTTACATATGATCTACAGGATGAGTGTGGAGTGAAAGAAGAGGAGAATGAGGAAAGAGAAGAAAGGGAGGGAGGGAAGGAGGGAGAGAGAGGCAGTGGGAAGAAAGGAAGAGAGAGGTACAGGTGAGAGGAGAGAGTGAGGAGGAAGGTAGCAATATATAGCTAACAGAGCTTGAACATTTAAGTCTAGATTCTGATTTAGAAAGGTTACTCTGCCTCTGCTGCCTCAGTTTCCATACCCAGAGAAAAGGGATAACTAGGAACTCCCCTTCCAATGACTGCTTTGAGGATAAATACTTATTAGAATGATGCACGATCAGCGAGGTGTGACAACAGTCATCATTGCTGCCTCATATGTTCAGAACAGGTGGATACCTAATATTCTATTTGGGAATGGTAGTGAAACAGATAACATGACAACTAACACATACTTTCACAAAAAAATTGACAGTAGTTAAGACAGTATCTTAAACAGAAAATAGTTTCCAAATACTTTGAAAAATTCCCTTGGCGGGGGGGGGGGGGATTTTTTGATCCGATGTGACCTTAAATTTACTATTTGATTTTAAGGGTAACCTTGAATACCTGACCCTCCTGCCTTGACCTTCTCAGTTCTGGGATTACAGGTATGCACCATCACACTCAGATGGACTCACAGTTGAAGAATGGTTAAGGAGAAGAAGCCTTTTACCGCTATCTATGTCAAATTCTCAATTGTATTTAAGTATGATCTGCAATGACCTCCTTCAAAATAACCATATTGTTTTTGGAATTCCTCTTTTCTTAAACAGTAGATATGGGATTATTTGCCTGTTTGAGACTAGCAAATAATCTCTCACAGAGTTGCCAAGACTGGCCTTGAATCTTCCTGCCTCTGCCTCCCAAGTAACAGGGATAAGAGACCTATCTGGCTGCATTTTATATGTGAAATTTCAAATGGTTTATAAAACACTTTTTCTTTTTCTTTTCTTTCTTTCTTTCTTTCTTTCTTTTGGTCTAAGCATGGGTCTATCAATCTCACAGTGTTCCTGAGTTGGCAGGTGGGGTGTTGTGAATGCCATTCTGCTTTACATTTGACATTATTTCAAGAGCAATGCAAGACTTTACATATCAGACACATCAATCAACTCTGCTTGTTTCCAATTCCTTATGTGGAAAGGCTCTAAAGTGTTCAATTGATACAGGTTTGACTCAAGGCTATTAAGGCTTCTAAAATGCTCGGTGTAACTCCAGTTCTAGGGATCCATGCCTTCTTCTGGCCTCTAAATATGTGACATGCATGCATACACATAAACATGCACACACACATTTTTAATTAAAAAAATGAACTAAAATGCCAATGATTAAGCACTGAATACTTAAATCTGTGGCAAATCTATCTCACATCTATGTATGGATTACAACTAAGATTAACACTTCTGATCTAAGTGCAGATTATGCCAAATGTTGCCTTGAAAGGAAGGCACTGAATGAAATCTGTAGAAGCATCCAGCTCAGTCACAAAAAAAAAGGAAATTTAATACTGTTGAGAAAGGGACCTTCCCAGTTCCCTCAGGGGACACACTTCTGACTTCAGAAAGACAAAGCCTCCAGGTCCTTCCTCTCTGTCACCACAAGATCAGTGTGAGGGAATTTCTTCTGTTTTAGAAAGGCTTCAGATCAAAAGAGAAAGACTTAAAGAAGCCTCAAATCTTCTAATACAACAAAAATCCTGTCTAGTCTAACAGAAGAATTTCATGTTCAGATTCCTTGTTTCCCATATGTATTCACTTGTTCAGAGATGCGTATATAAAAAGAGAATGTCAAGTCATATTCTTAAAACAGGATGTATACAAGCAAGAGCATGGCCAGGCAGCCATGTTCTTCTCTTTTAGTTGGGGAGGCAGATAGTAAATGCAAACCTCACTGTGTCATCAGGATGGGGTGGTAGCTAACCTGGCTTAATAATACCACTCTCTGGGCCAATTCTTGTCCTCCGGATTTTTTTATTTTTTAAAAGGCCTTCAGCACAATCACAGAAGATGGCTCCCACAAAAAGCAACTGAGAAAATGAGTTGTCTAATTAAAGCAATACTATTCTTACAATCGTAAGTTAAATACGGTGCACTTTAAAGGACACTGTGCAAAAACAGTACTTACACATTCATTATTGAATGTTCTTAATGCCAGTGAACTTCCCTGATGAGAACATTAAGAAGCAAAGCAGTTAAATTACCTGAATAAAACCTAAGACTTCGATTAAAGCATCCAGGGTCTGAGGCAGATAACTGTGTTTAAACTGATGGATGTCAGGTCATAGTACCCTTAAAATGCATCACCAAGACATAGGGAAAACGGAAGCAGGAAGAGCTCTTTGACCTTCTCCACCCCCTAACCTCTACGCAGCAAGAAGGATTTTTTGAACTCCCAATGAAGCAGACATGAGACTCTCCTGTAAATGATGCCTCAAGTGACAAGAATAAAGGAACATTCCCACCTTGAAAGAGAAATGATCACTGAGAAGATCACAGGTTTCACCAGGTCCAGTCCCATTTCTTCATGACTGTCTACTTTTCATCAAACTTATATGTTTAGGCTGGGGACGTGGCTTAGCTGCTAGAATGCTTGCCTAGCGTGCAGGAAGCCTTAGTTTCAGTCCTGAGCACTTTACAAACAGGTGTGGCAGCCAAGTCTACCATCTCAACAGGGAGCTAAAAGCAGGAGGGTCAGAGTTCAAGGTAATCCACTGGAACACATAAAGCTTGAGGCCAGCCTTTGCTACATGAGAGCCTGTCTCCAAATGATTAAACCCAAAATAGATTAAGAAACCTCCTTAGTATTAAATGAATTTGTTTCTTTTTATCTTTTATTTTATTTGTTTTGTTTTGTTTCCTTTGAGACAGGGTTTCTCTGGGCATATGCTGGCTAGTTTTGTGTCAACTTGACAAAAGTTAGGATCTGGTTCCTACCCTGTTTGAGGTCCTGTCCTGACTTACTTTGATGATGAACAGTGATATAGAAGTGTAAGTCAAATAAACCCTTTCCTCCCCAAGTTGCTTTGGTCATAGTCATCACAACAATAAAAACTCTAACTAGGACAGGGTGTCTGAAAGTGTTCTAATATAAATTATTTTCCTTGTAAAGATCAGTCTTGAGCTTTTTAGGATCCACAATATGTGACTACACCGGCAAAATTAACAAATTATTAACAGGGTTATTGATAAAATAGACATGGCAAGTGTTAAGAAAGGGTTAGAGTCTGGGAAGGAAATGGCTAGATTGGGAAGGAACAGTTGCTCTGCTATAAGTAAGTGATGGTCAAAGTAAAGGGATGGGAAAGGAAGGAACAGAAAAGAAACACAAAGAACAAAAAGAGAAATGACATTTCTACCTGTTAAATCTCTTTGCCTAAGACAACCTCTGTTTCCAGCCTCCTCCAGGGGGCTATTTAGAGTGAAATGGCCCAGTCAGGGGCACCATTTTCAGTTATTAAAGAAGCCAGCAGAGCTTCTGGCTTTGAGCAGCACTTGACCCAAAGGGTGATGGGCACAAGGAAGAGGAAAGGGAATTAACCAGGTCCCCTGTGGCTAGAGTCTGCACACAGCAGGCCTGATAACCATGTCCCTCTCAGCGTGGAGGCTTCCAGAGAGCAGCACTTTGATTGCAGAACTTACCGCTGTCCAGGCTGTGCTGCTGGGAATGACTAAAGGCCAAAGCCAGGAGGGAAGGCCAGAAGAGCTCTGGATCAGAAATGTAATAATTAACACATTTGTCACCTGGTGCTGGAGAGCTGTAAAATAGCAACGATGAAATAGCGGCGATGCTGGCATAATTACCCTCTCCCAACCAACTGCCAAAGGTGTGGTGATTAATCAGTAGCATTCCTCAAAACAACCCTAGCTTCTGATCCCAGCACAAAATTCACATGGCCGCGTCAGGGAGTGAGAAACAGGCAGTTGACTTGAAGATTTTTCCCCCTCTCATCTGATGAAACATGAATAAATCACACATCATCAGGTTTATCATTTTTCTCCTCAGAGAAATATGAAATATTATAGATCATCTCCAGTACATCAGCTTCTTCACACTCCATTAGCATGAAGGGACTATTTTTTGATATAATTTATCAAACCATTGGCCTCATCTCTCTCCCATTTCCTACAAAATGGAAATATGGACACGGTGGACTCAGGCTCCCCACGCACTGCAGCTGCATCCTATCCTCCATCATTCGACAGAAGGAGAAGGGTACAACCTGTACTGATGCTTAAATGGCTGAAAGAAACAGGCCAAGAGATGCTTTGAGACGGAGGCTATGTGAAGTAAGCATTAATTATCTCCAATACTGTATGAATATGCTTTAAAGAAAACAACAACTGGGGAATGGGGTTTCATCTGGCAAAGTCTGCCCTTGAATTTATCTTACAGGCAAAATAACCTTGAATTCACCATCCTTGTGTCTCCACAAAGTGTTGGTATAACATGAGCGTACTACCATACCCACTTTATGTAGTGCTGGCAATTGAACCCAGGGCTTTATGCATTCCAGGCACGCACTTTACCAGTGGAACTACAACCTCAAGTCACCCATTAACTACCTTTCAAAAGTGAAGACTATATTTTAGAAAAGTCAGTTTTACTATCTCACATTGATATGGTTGGTTTCTTGCTCAACTCGGCTGACTGGTACAGAGTTAACTAAGAACCAGAAAAACAAAACAAACAAACAAACAAAAATCAAACCAACCAAAACAGACAAACAAAAAACTATAATGGGTAGAGGTCAGTTTTTCATAATACAAAGTATATATTATTTGTTGACAATAAATGTTAAAAATTATAAAGAAGCATATATATATATACACATAAATACATATATATATGCTTCAATGGGGGATGTATGTGAATGTGAATGTTCATGACACCTGTTTTCCTTATTATTTAATAATATACTTTAAAATGAGAAATCAGGGTCTGGAGGCATGGCTCAGCAGTTAAGAGTACTTGCTGTTCTTGCAAAAGACTTGTATTCAAGTTTCCAGCACCCAAGTCAGGTGAGTCACAACTGTCTAGAACTCCAGCTCCAGGGAATCTATGCCCTCTTCTGGTTTTGGTGGGCACCCAGATGAATGTACTTACATGCATGCACACTGACACATAAGTGAAAGAAAGAAGTAAGAATAAAATGTAATATTGCTAGTCAAAGGCACCATGGGGACAGCTAGAGTGAAGAAAATGGACAAGACAGTAACTATGGGAGTAAACTGAGAAAGCAGAAGGGAAGTACAAGTAGTCAGTTGAAGGCAGGGCACAATCTGGAACTAGTGTTCAACCTGAGAATGTAAGGATTGGCAAAACTGCAGAGGATGGAAGCAAGCAAGAGGACCAGGTGATCCGGGGCTAGCGTTACAGACAATTTCAGGGAAGCCTGCATGGAATCTTCCACTTGGAAATCAGCCCAGTTAACCCCAGTTACAAACAACTTTATACAGAGCCATCTTACTCAAAGAAACCCAGGAGTTATAGAAAAAAATTTACTTCTGCCTCTTTTCTGAAGGACTGTGTTTTGTTACTGTATTTGTTTTTCTTTGAATGATAAAGTATTTTCTTCCATTTTAGGGCTGAGCTGTAACAGGGCAGCTTGGGAAGTAATTCAAAGCAGAATGAGAAACTTGTGCCAACCCCTCATGTTTTTCTTCAACTACAGAAATACGATCGGATCACTTATTTTTGAGAATCTGAAGTTTATTAGGCTGGTATTTATTTTGGTTTCCCTGGAGGGTACAATTATGTTTTAGAAAGACCTGTGGCTGAGAGACTTTCACAATAAACTATTTCTATGCTAACCACATGGACTGGGGGGAGCGAAGAAAGCCTCCTTTTGTACAGTGCATTGTGGAGGCTTCGGCTCCTCTTTCCTGGTAGCGACAGCCTTACCATGGCACTCCAGCTCCTCTGACCGCTACCCACACCAAAACATTTCACAGAAGCTGCATCTTAAAAAGTCTGAAAGGAGATAAATGCCACCGTGAAAGACTCTTCTTGCCCAACCACAGCATTAATCCCAGCATTTGCCAGGAGAATTATATGGTAACAAGCTGGGCAGGGCTGGTCCTGAGGGACTGCCATTCCCTCCAGAGCAGAAAATGCAGACTAAACTCAGAGCTCCACTTTCATAAGAAAGGACCCTTTGTTCTGCTAAATTTCTGTCTCCTGTTTCTGTTTTCGAACAAGGTGAGCCCATGGGCCAAGTACATAGGACATGGCCAGAGCTGTGGAAAGGTAAGGCCTGAGATTTGGAGCAAACATCAGTCAAATTAATGTGAGATTAAAAAAAAAAATCCACATGGAGGCTGGGAGGATGGATTAGTCGTAAAGCGCCTGCCTTGTAAGCACAAGGACCTGTGGTCAATCCTCAAGAGCCATATAAAAAATAGTGACGAGGTGTGGTGCCAAGTAAGAGTAAGGAGGTAGAGACAAGTGGTCCTTGGGCTCACTGGCCAGCCAAGCTAGGCAACTTGGCCAATTTTAACCCAGTGAAAGATTTAATCTAAAAAACAGTGAACAGTGCACACCTCACCCAGGACAGGAACACACACACACATGGACATATGCACCCATTCTAATCTACATGCTCACAGGAAGTTGGACATGGTTTTTAGCAGCATCTCTGTCTGTCTAGGCAGGAAGTGACACAGTCAGATGTGATCAAGAAAGTGATGGTATATAGCTCTTAAAATACACAGTGTAGCTTCCTCCCTGGATACCCTTGGCTCTTCATAGATGTCCCACCTTTTACCCCATAATGGTAACCAACACGCATCCTTTGGAGCCTAAAAAAATAACCACTGAAGTCAAGGAGGAATCTAATCAAATTAGTTAAGACTCAGATGCATTGGAGAGAATGTGAGTTACACGTGTGCCCATTGGCAGGGTGAAGCCAGCATCAGTCGCACTAGGTTTACCTCCATTTTTCTCAGAGCTATGACATACTTCAGTAAGATGACCAGGGCTGGTTAAGAAGAGCAAAACACTGTGGTGTCTGGCTGAGCCAAAGGCTGAGCTAAGGTAAACAGAAGCAAAGGCCAGGCAGGAAAGGGAGACAGTTAAGAAACCACGTCTGTCAAAATTCAGTCATAAACAACCTTGAGTCACAGAGGCCTGTGAGGTGCTGCACCAAACTGCAGAGGCATTTCACATGCCAAGATTCTGGTGTGTGGACGAGATGCATTAGGACTTCACAAAAATGGCTGAAGAGTCCCTTCCGTGCCGTCACCTATAGATTAATACTAAGAATTTAGCTATATCTAAACAGTCTATTCTTCCACCATAGTAAAAAAAAAAAAAAAAAAAAAAAAAAAAAAAAAAAAAAAAGATTTTCCACTAAAATCTCTTTTTGATGCAGTAGCAAGTACCACGCTTATAATGGTGAAGTCACCTAAGGGGTGAGGGTGAGAGGGTGAAACCCTGTTTCTTGGCTAATAAAGGCAAAGTTTCTTCCAGAAGAGATTCATGATTAGATTGTGTTTGAATGGTACTTCTCTTAAAATGTTCTCGGGATACTGTCTAAGTGTCCAATGGTTACCACAGGGACATTCACCTTTTAGGGCAAATTAATTTTGGGAAGAATGAGAAGTGGAAATAGGACCGATGTTCACTGTAGAACACCAGTCAATCACAGCAACATCCTGAAGAAACCAAGGACAGGAAAAGTGGAAACAGAACAGACAGATTGAACTAAAAAGAAAGCACAAGTTCTAGCCAGAGGTGGGCCATGCATGGCAAGTTTACTCTCATGGCTCATGTCATAAGCATGACCAATCTCAGAGAAAAGACTTTTCCATGACAGTTTTACAGTGTGGGTTCTCAGGTTTGTCTAAGTCTCTGTCCCCTCACTGGCTACAAGCTGTGCCTTTTCTGAGATGCAGTATTTTCACTAGTAAAACAGGGACTATGTGGGCTGGGGGTGAACTTTACCTAGAAGGATATTTGTCTAGCATATATGTAGCCCTAGTTTCCAACCCCAGAACTGTATAAGCCAGCATGACAGTGCATGCCTGTAATCCTAGCAGAAGGTAGAAGCAGGATTCAAGGTCATCCCCAGCGACAGATCAAGTTTGAGGCCAGGCTGGGCTACATAAGACCATGTCTCAAAAACAAAACAATATTAATAGTAACTTGAAAGTCTGGTAGTGAAAAATAAGTAACCTGCTACTTATGTTCAGAAAAGTGTCTTTGCACACAGCTAAACTCAGTGACTGTTAGGCATCACCACAATCATTATTATTCATATATTTGAAAACTCACTGACAAATACAAAATCACCTTCAAAGTTCTTTTCAAAAGCCAGAAAAGAAGGGTGTGTGTAGAACATATGATTTAATCAAGTCACACCTTCCATGTATGCCACAATTTCTGTAAAAACATGAATCCTGTGGAGGTATTTTTCATTGTTTAGACAAAATACTATGTTTTGTCCTTTTACAAATTTTATTTTTTAATTATATGTCTCTATAGGAATTTGTGAGCGTGTGAGTGCAGTGACCATAGAGTCCAGAAGATGCTGGCCTCCCAGCCCCTGAAGCCGGAATTATAGAGGGCTGTGAGCCACCGAATGTGGGTGCTGGCAACTGAACT